>NW_008666492.1:12030-36212 GCF_000695815.1 Acanthisitta chloris | reverse complement strand
CCTGCTTTGACATTTGTTCTCTTATCTTCAGATGTAATCTGGGAGATATTTATGGTAGTGCTTATTAAAAGTTACCTGGCATTTTTGGCTTTTTATGTTAATAGGCTCTACTGCCAGATACGGTCTTTGCTAGAAGGTGCGAGAGATGTAGTTGGAAGTTACAATACTAAAAATGTATTAGAACTATTTATAATTAAACAAATGAATACATTGTATTTTTAATTTATTTACCTCTAGATATCATTTGTTACCTGGATTCAAAACCACTTCCTCTGCGTGTTTTAAAAATGGACCTTGCTGGTTTGGGAAAGTCAAGTAATTCTATCAGTTGTCCTCAACAATTCTGAGATAAGTGCTTAGTTCTTAACTTTGAAATGTGCAATTCTAGCACTGTGTATTATTGGCCTCAAGGCTTTCTGCAGTAGGTACCCAAGTTGTACCAGATTCTTGATTAATAAGGCCATGAGTACTGATCATGTAAGTTGCAATATAAGTGAAACAATTGTATATAAATAAAACCGAAGAGAATTCTTTATGCACTTTAACATAAGAGTTGCTCATTGGTGAGAGGTGGTAATAAGACCCTCCTAGTGACTCAGTTGCTGAGTGATAACTGCCTTGCTGAAAGAAGAAATGTTGATATGAAACACAAGTCTTCAAAAATCAATTTAAGATTAAATTATAAGCATTGAAGCAAATAACTGTGGAGACCAATATGTCCAGACTTGACTAAAAGCTTTTTAGAATGTTTTGTTTTTCATACTAAGTGTCACTTAGCAGCGAATTAAGGAATTGAAAATAGCATGCCTTTTGACAACTGCAAAGCACTTTGCATGCTCTGGTCATTTTAAGCAGAAAAACATTCCAGAGTTAAGTTACAGATGGGACTGACAGTGATTGTGGGTGAAGGGATCTCCTCAGGACTCTTGTCCATAGTCCCTGTTCACTGGTGGCTTCTTCATTGCCTATTACCTTATTGTGGCTAATTCAAAAGAAGGCTGACTCTGTCTGGTTTTCTCCTGTTGTAGAGCCACCTGATGGTGTGAAATGCAGTTTCGTGGCAATTCAGAAGTCTCCCGTATCAAACAACTCATATTTTAGCACATTAGAAATGATTTACCTTTCTCCTTGCCCTTCCATGTAAGGTTCATCTCATCTCAGTATGTACTCTGCTGGTATTTCTCATGAAGAGCACTGGAATCTGGTGATGCATAACCTGTTTTCTTCTCTCTAGAATATTTATATGGATTTTGAATTTGAATAAGCACTTTAATAAACCAGTAATTTCAGAAATCTTGTAAACCTGAAGAGAAGTAAAACTGGGAAAATGTTCTTTTTCCTAGTGAAGACAGGCAATGTGGTCAGAGTGGTGTCAGTATGCACTTCACAGGGCAGAACTTTCCCTGGGAGGTGAGTAAATGTTGCCTCAATAGCAAAGTGTTCCCATATAATTCACAAGAGGAGGCATGAGTTTATATTCTCACAGGGCATCTGCTCAAAAAGCCTATGAAAATGTTTCTTATTCACCAGAGATGTAATTCATCTGAATTCTGATCTTAATTTCCATATTGGAGTCAGAAGACTCATCCACACACCTTTTGTGTGTGTTCCAAGACAGAATTGAAGTCCCTGATTCCCAGTTCTGTTATGGGTTACAGCAGCACCATATGTTAAGAATCCAGAACTCGAATGTTTTTGGGTACATTGCAGTTGAACAGTTTGAGGACTCAGCTCCAACTTGGAACGTGCCCTGGATGGTGATGTGCCACAGGAAGGCAGACAGGCTGGGTTTGGCAGTTGGAGGAAAATACTGATTCATTGAGCTTGTCAGGTTGGAAAGGAAAAGTAATTCCAAGCTGTTACATTTTAATTTATATCTTATAATTTGCAGATTGTTTTTGACATTTTTACTGCTTTTTTTTCCTTTATGTCTAAAACTTGAGGTGATGTGGGTCCAGTATTTAGTTTACTTTTGTTTTAACATTTTTGGGGAAAATGATTAGCTAATACATTTATGTGACAGAATCCTCAGAATTAAAGAGAACTTAAAAAATGTGGAGGAGTGGATTTTTTTCTTTTTCAGAAATGTAATTCCATAATGTTGCTTTTGGATTGCTTTAAAGAAAAAGTGAGGATTTGCCTAACAATAAAGTTATATTCTAGGATTTTTTTTGATGAAGGTGTGGTGTTTTAAAATAATTTATTTTTGTAGATGGACGTTGCAGGTTCTGTGTTTTCAAACTGTGTTCAAAGTGCTGCTGCTCTCGGCCTTGTGGAAGATTGTTTATCTGCTGTGTAGTGTCTCATAATTCTGTACAATGTGTGGTGCTTCAAAAATTGTCTTAGTGTTCCAGTTTACTGAATGATCCTAATGTATTTTAAGCCCAAGTTGGCTGAATGCTAAAAATACATGTTTTTCTCTAGATTTTTTTTTCTGTAAAGGATAAAATTTTGAAGTGATTATCTTTCCCTCAGGAATTTCAAGTCTAAATTGTCTCCTTAATACAGACACCGGAATTCAGTATTTGATGTGTTCTCCCTCTCCCCCTCCACTTTCTAAAGCATTTATTGAGGATGTGAGAGTAGTAAATACTCCAGTGGATAACATATTACAGGGACTGTTAGGTAGTTTGTGTTCTGGTCTGAAGTAGCAGGAACTCAGGGAACAGAACACATTTTTTAAGGACAAGTTTCATCCTTTTATCCTCTGTGACTCATCCTTGAACTGAAGGTTTTTTAGGCTCTGTTTTTTTTCTTCCTTGATTTCCCATGCAGATTTTATTGCATTTTTAATTGACTCTTACTTTTAGAGGAGGAAACCATTATGAGCATCTTATGTTGTCATAGCAGGGCTAAATTCTACTCTTGGTCTCTGGATTTTTACTGTACTTCTTGTTCATTGATAGTTGACAGTAGTGATTGCTGTTTTGAAAGCTGCAAACCACGTTAGCCAAACCTCTCAGAATTTCCCATTCTGGCAGGTGCAGTTTTTTCAGTTGTATCTGCAGACTCAGGTTTTTGAGGTTTTTACTGCCCTCTCTTTGGTAAGGGAGAGTGCAGGGAAGGTTTTTAGGTATGTTTTGTGTGGGTAGTACACTGATTGCAGTTCTGTGTTCTTACTTGTTACCATTTTAACTGATTTATCTTACTTTTACTATAACAAAGAAAAAAATATGCATTATGGAAGTACCTCTAATACTGATGAATGCATCCGACACAGACTTCATGCAGAGAGGTTTTAGGCCTTTGTGTCTTGAGAGTGGCAATTTTTGAGAGTTCTCAAAGAAATAACCCTTTTCCCAAAGCTGAGTCAGTTGTGTTCCTTACAAAAGAAACCACAGAACATATTGTTTAAGATGAAAGCAAAGTGTTTCCTTTTATTTGCATATTGACTCCTGTGCAAACCCCAAACTTCTGCTCATGCCTAAAGGCTCGAATTGCAGGAGTGAATGGAAAATGACAATGTGCTTTTTTCCTTCTAGCTTAAGTATTGTGATGCTTCTGTTCTAACTGTTAGCTCTGCATAGAGAGTACCACTGACATCTCTTTTGCAGTTTACCTGCTTCATGGAAAGGAGAAGTCGAGATGTACCAAAAAGATGATTTTTGTAGAGGGGTTGTGTAGCTTAAGTAATTTTTCCTTTCTTTTTAATGAGACACAAGTAATTAAGATCAGAAGTAGACTATATCTTGATTACCTAAAAAAAGAAGTAGGAATTCAGGTTTAAAGCACAATAGTCAGATTTTTTTGAAATTCATGTCCTTTGAGGAAAATTAAATGTGCCATGAGCTCTAAGTGGTTGTATGGACTGTAGAAACTGCAGCCAGTCAGGCTTTGCTGAAGCAAAGGAAATTAACTATAACCAAGTGTGTGGTAAAAAGAAAAGGATGCAAGGAAGGGAAAAACCCAAGATGTTGAGCCCTCGGGAATAGGAAAGGATGAACATAATCTAAAAAACTGCAACTAGAAATATGATTGGAGAAGAAAAGAACAGTAAGAAATGATATTTTATTAGAATGCACAAAACTAGGCAGTATGACATTTTCTTTTAGCAGTATTTCAATAGTTGAGTACTTGCTCCCTACCAATCCCAGCAAAAACTCTTTTTTTTTTTTTCCTGTACTGAAAATCCGTGCCTCTGTTTAACTGTTTCCTAATAGTGTTCAGTCTTGTGCATACAAACCAGTTTGTCCTCTGAAAACTCAGTCTTACTGCCAAGGGTGATGGTGTAATCTCAGTCTGGGGCTCTGTTGGTGAGCTGTGTGTGTGATGAGTGGAGGGTGAGTAATGGTAATTGTGGAAGTGGGAACTGGAGTGAATGAAAAAGAAAGTGAATTGATTCTTTTAGACAGAAAATGATCGAAGCATCATACTGTAGATGTTATGGAAGAAAAAAAATGTGCTGTATTCTCAGATGTACAGAATTCTTGCAGTGGACTGTGATCATTGGTGAACACGTCTGTGTTTTTCGAGTTGCTTAAATGCCTGTGGACAAGCAAGATTTCTAATTAAATCACATGCTGAAAAGGAGTTAAATCATTCAAAATGTCATGTGAAAAGGATGTATGTTTTTTAAGTACCACAGACAGATACTACAGCAGATAGGCAGGAAATATTCTATATTACATGAGGCGCTTGGGGACATTTTTGTTCTGTGTAAATCAAAGCTACCAATTAAAACAAAAGGTTTTGGTTACTTTTTATAAGCATTGCACCAACAGTGAGCCTGGTCAGATTTCTGGACAGCCAGTGCTCGTGGAGCTGTCATGGGGAGAAGGTGTCTGTTAAAACAGTGGAATACAGCTCTAGTATCACTTTGATTTTTTTGGTAATCTGAATTTAGACTGTGTTGGGGTCCTTGCGAGGGATGGACTCCAGCACAGCAATATGATGCTCTGATAGTCAACTTTATTTAGGGCACCTAACAGTATTTATAGTAAAATGTCTCCCATACATGCAGCTACACACTGATCACACAACTTTGGATCCGAGTGTCACTGTGCACAGTTCTTGCTTATGACAGGTTACAAGTTCAAGCTGCATCCTGCTCTCACATCCTGGGAAACTGATAACAAGAGCTACACAGAGAACCCAAACAACAGCACTATTCTCAGCTTGTTAGCAAAACGACTTATCTATAAGGCAGTAAAACTAAAACTAAACCTAAAAACCCTGGCAGCAGAATAGAGCAAGACCATTTAAGGTGTTGGATTCAAGACACGGGAATGCCATGAAGATAGAAACAAGGTCAGCAAGACCTATTTTGTGTGTCTTGTTTTTAATTGCTTAAGCATTCCTTTAACCGTTGCTCAGGTTACAGCTCCTCTGCTAGCCAGGCCCCAACAAGACTGTGCTTCAAAACTTTTGAGGTGGTGATCAGCTGCTTCAAATCTGAAGACAGAAGAAAAAAATTCAGTGATGTATAAATGATGTAATATAAAATGGGTTTTGTAAGTTTTTCTTCAAAATAAATATGCTGAATAAACTATGTGAGAAGTGTTTGAAAAATGCCTAAAGCATTTGGAAAGTGTTTTGGCTACTGCCAGAACTGTATGAAATGTGAAAGTCAAGGGTGAGGGTTTTCACTGGTGGTAGAACTTTCAAAGGGCAATCTCGAAGTTGAAATCTATTTTCCTGTGCAGCCATTTAATCAAATGTATTTATTCCCCCCACCTTGCTTTTTGCTGTATTGGCTTTTTCATTCTGTGTCTTGGTTGCTCCTTATTAGTATGGGGAAATAATTTTGATTTGTGAGGTGTAGACATTTAAATACTTCTCTGCATCTGTTCTTTGTTTTGTAATTATACCTGAACTTGGTACATTCTGTATGATGTCTGCAAGTTGCAATTACTCAGTAAAAT
Source organism: Acanthisitta chloris (assembly GCF_000695815.1). Lineage (NCBI taxonomy): Eukaryota > Metazoa > Chordata > Aves > Passeriformes > Acanthisittidae > Acanthisitta > Acanthisitta chloris. Next base: position 30,351 of record NW_008666492.1, on the reverse strand, counting down.
GTTCCGTAGTCGGTAAAGGTTGTGTTCTGTTAATTTAAGCAATGCTGCATAAATTGTAAAGGTAAGCAATAACATTGGCTTTAGGCAGCTGATGATTTGCTACGTTTCGGAATTGAAAATGTAGATAACTATTTTATGGATGCAAAACAAAGGTTATATGCATCAATTTGTACTGGTTATGCAATTTCCCTTTATGGTGCTGACAGGCACACACTGCCAGAGCAACCTGCCCAAGACAGCCAAGCTCTGTTTGTTAGTGCTCTGTGCTTCCCTGGCAGCTCTGCCTTTCATCCTGTTCCTTCCTCTGGACAGAGACAGCTCTTTCTGCCTGGCTCAGAGGCCCCTCTGGCACTGCCTCCAGTTTGGACTCCCTGTCCTGATCCAGATGTAAGGATGGTCTGAAGAAAGGTAGTTCTGCAGATGGGTTACATGGCTGTGTATAGTAAGGGTATGAAGAATCCCTTGGAGAGGTTGGGTTTGTGTGTTAGACTTACACAGTAACTGTAGTTTGACAATCCCAGCAAAGCTGTCCAAGCCTCTTAAGAAAAAAGCTTGAAATTAGTCAGCTTAGAAAGGATTCAATATACTGTCTGGTTCATTAAAGTGCCACTTTTTATCACTAATACTGGTAAAACTGGCGATTTATCCTGTTATGGAAAGAGCTACTTATAATGGGGCTAAAAAGTTCTGTCTGTGGTTGGAAAGAAGAGTCAAAAATGACAGAAGCCTGGGTGATGGAGTGGAGAAACCTGAGGAACTCCAGAGTTTTTCTCTGTATTGTAGCAGGTACCAGAAATAAGGTGGTCAAGCAACATGTTGCAGGAAAGATTTTGGCTGTGCAGCATATGTTGTGATTACTCAAGATGTTTCATTTCATAGTTAAGAGACTCCTTTTCTCAACAGATGTTTGAAGTGACAGACTCCAGGGCCTTGTCTCTTGTCTGTCTGAGGTCAGGTCCAAATGCTGGACTGTCCTTTGGGCTGTCAGCACTACCAGGGGAGCAGTCTTAGCCCGTGGGCTAAGAGAGGGAAGGAGGTAAACAGCCATTCCTTCCTAGCTGAACTCCTGAGGGCAAGATTTTACAACGTGAGTAGTCTTATTTTATTAAGATTACAAGGACTTTTATAGTGTGAGCTTGCACTTGAGCTTGTTTGAAGCAAATGAGGTAAAACCCCCCTAAATTCCTAAATATGCATGAGATTCAATGGCTGTCTCAAGCCTTAAAGGTACTTCCACACCAGCCTTGTGGTCAGGCTCCAGCCCAGCACAAGAGGTTTGCCATGGTGAGTGTTTGTCACTCTAATTCCTCTACAAATGATCTGGAGTCAGGATTTTCTAAAGCATTTAAGAGAACAGGAGACACTCAGCCATCGCTGAATTTTGAATTAAAATGGGATTTAAACTTCACTGCTTGAAAATCCAGGTCTTAAGATTGCAGATGGGGATTCCTCTGAGTGGCACATACATCTTGGTGTTGTGTTTTGAGGTGAAAATGATTTATGTTGTACTCATACTTGAATTCTTCATAATCTTGCACTGTGCTTGCCAGTGCTTTGTACCAAACAAGCATTTAATGTGAAAGAAAATGCTCTAGCCTTTTATATAAATCCAAGTCTAAAACTTTTAATATGTTTTTATAGTGAGAAGTAGTTGTGCTGGCAGTCACACTGACACAGCAATGCTTACAGAGAAAGAGAGAGACAGGGTAACCAGAGACTAACTTTTATTGTGCATTTTTATGCAACAGAACAAATGGAACTGGAGGTATGTAGTAATAAAACCAATATTCAAATTAGAATTAACACCTGAAATAGTAAACTGTAGGTAACAAATGTCTTTATAATTAAAAAATATTGACTGTTTAAAAAATTCTTAAGATTTTATATTCTTTAAAAGAAATGTGTGTTGCCACATAGAAAACAATTCACACATCCTATAGAAATTGTCACAAAAACCTTACTAGTCTATATTACACTATGCACTTTTTTTTTTTTGTACAATATCTGGTAAAGGTCTATCCCTAACCTGGACTTACTCTACACAGTACAATCATCATTAGAAATTATTCATAGAATTAACTACACCATAACAGTAAAAATATCAGGATTAATGTTTTGTTTTTTTTTTTTAAATCACAGTTTCTCCACAAATATTTGTCATAGAAAATATAGCGAAGGCATGTTGGCACAGATGGGCGTGCGGTACTGCTACACCAAGTTTGAGAGAAGGCAGATACATAAATGACAGGAAGATTAAAGCGTAGGGAAGGATAAGACAAGAATCTCTATCCTCCTGGGACTTTCTGGAGTGACATGATAGATAGCAGTTCCCTTCTGCCTGTTGTCTGTAGCCAGAGCTGGGCAGGGATGTGCTGCCTTACAGAGCACACTGCAAGGGTTTCTGTGCTATCTACTATTTCAGGTCCCATACTATTATACCTAACATCTTGCAGATATTTAGACACTTCAACGTGTATGAATTTATAATACCTCATGAACAAATGAACTGGAATAAGCTGTTGTGAAAGGTTTGGGGTTTTTGAAATGAAATGGGTGGGTCAAGTGGCCATGATGGCAATGAAAAACAGACAACTGAGAAAAGCTGTTACACTCTGTTATTTTAAAACCAGACATGAACAAAAAATATGAGTTGTGTCTGTTAATGCCTGTCTGTGACTATGAGTCATGTCATTGGTCAGTGCACATAAGTGATTGAGGGTAAAATTTTGTTTGTACAGAAAGGTCCAAACCTGCAAAGCCATTTCTATTGCCCAAGTGGCTTTCAGGATGAAATTATACTTTTGGCTGTTTTGCACAATATGAGAGTAGAGGATTGTGAGCGGTTCCAGGATGCTGGCTATGCTTTTTACACTAAAAATAAAGCCAGGCTTACTAGTTATTTCAGCAAATCATTAAGTTATTAAGTGAGAGGACTGACCTGTCCAGTAATTCTGTTCTGTGACTGTTAAAAATGAAGCATTTGTACTTTTAACATCATACAATTAAACATCTGAAAGGAAACCATCACAATGTTTACAAAAATACAGCATGGTACATATTGCTGTGGACAAATTCACAGTATAATGTTGACTCACACATTCTGACATGTTTTACCAAATAGTTCTGGCATGGTCACCACATTAAACATAGACCAGCAAGACTTACACCATCTGAGCAATGTAACATCTTCTATTATAGTTCTTTTAAAAAAAGTGTAAGTTCAACACCGAAAAGCTACTATAGGTTATCTGTACTGTGACATTTCTATACACTGAGTTTCTCCTCCAGAGGCCACCACGTGCCAGTGACTGCTCCAAGAAAGTCACTCCTGCCTATATGAAGGGGATGGTGTTCCAAGCCCCTTGGTCTAGTGAGGTCCAGTGTGACTAAACTGCTGACTTTTAGACAATAAATTATTTGGGGGCCAGTGAGTGCCTTTCATGCCCCCTTTTAAAAAATCACCAAAATGAAAATGAAGCAAGAGGTATCAGACATTTAAGGGCCTAAAGCATATCCTAGCTGAGTGAGGTCTCGTCTATGGCAGTGCACAGTGGAGCCCATGCCCTGAGATGCCCCAGGGGCTGTGAGAGACTGGTCACAACCACAGGCAGAGAGGAGGCAGTGGCAGGAAGAAGCTATTGAGTGGGTGAGCTGAGCTTTGAGAGATTGCCTGAGAGACTGGCCAGGCTGGGGCTAGAGCAGCGCTGCACCCCAGAGTGCCTGTCCTATCTCTGAGGAAGGAGCTGGGTGCCTCCTGCCTTGCCTGGGGCACGGGGAGAAGGTCAGGAAGGAGAGGAGAAGGGTAAAAGGAGCAATTAGTAGCTACTCTTGTGGCTGGCACAAGGTGGTGAGGAAAGCTGGGGAGAATGAGATACGCGTTCAGGAGAGCCAACGCCAATGAGGTAGCACTAGGGATGGTCAAAAGCCAAGTGAGTGTTCTTCCCAAAAACCAATTCCCTGGCCCTGCCAGTGAGGAAATGTTGTCTCAAGAAGAGCTGGTTCAGGCTGTGGAGGATGTCAGCACTGGCCTGAGTGACCAGACAAGGGTAAGGAGATGGAAACACCTTGATGTGGAAAGGAAAGGGTATAATTTCTTTGGCATTGCATATTTCTGGAGTGCATCAATTCAGAGGGACAACAACCTTTAAAGGATTTTAGTGGAATGATTTTTGTTTTCAAAGCTGGTATCTGCTTCCAACGAGAATTCTGCTCCAACAGCTCTTTTCTTATAGCTCTTAGGTAGTCTGGACCCTGTGTTTACTTAATACAGAAGACTAAACTAGGCTCTTCTTGCCCAACCCCTCCCTGAATGCAACACTGAGCAAGACCAGCACATTGTCTCATCTCTTTCAAGGAATGGATATAAAACACGAATGAAAACAAAACCAAGAAAAGGCAATTTAAATCCCCTAAAGCTACATAATATGGCTACAGAATAGCAAGGGACAAAACAAAATCTGTCTTCAGAAATGGCAATTTGTTTTTAGCCATTTTGTTTTAATGAAAACTGTCATGATCAACCCTAATCCCCTAGAAATCTAGATAAATATACTGCCTATCTGATATACAATGCCATTTTTATCTATTAGAAGTGCCTGTTATTGTTGTGGGTCTTTGAAGGATTCTGCTGTTGATGAGTGCTGCTGTCTTACACAGGAAGCTTAATTTCCTGGCAGAGTAGGCTAAGGAAGTCCCTGAATTTTCCATCTTGTGAGGTGTTTTTAAGGTAGCATTTGTAATTGTTATTATCTGTTAGGAAATGGGAAACTACTTCTTGTTTTCTTAGAAATGTGTAGACTTGTTCTCACATCTCCTACTCAGGGAAAGCAAATACCACTCAGCTGTTCTGGGTCCAGGCCTGGGCTTGCTATCAATAGGAAGAAGAGATAGTAGCTGCTGTTTCTTTTGACATTTTTATAGTTTTTAAATGACCTTTCCTCTACAACTAGATGAAATGAACTGCACTTTCCCTTTAAGGGTGCTATGAAGGATTTGGAAATAATAGGCACTGAGAAGTCCCATCAAGCAAGTCTTGAAATGAATTTCTTTCTGTTAACTGGGATATGGTAGGATGGAGCAGCTGAAATGTATGCAGTATGTGTTCAAACATGCTTTGGACTCCTAAATGACAGCAGGGTTAAGTATGTTTAACAAATAGTCTCTCCTAAATTAAGTGGTTGCTACTGTTGTATGAGGTGGTTCTCACTGCCATCAATCGCCAGATCCATCTTGCATACCTCTATTGAAGACTTCATCCTGGGATCCTGGGTGGTCAGTCCCTTCATAGTAGGAGTTCCCATTGTGGAGGAAAGTGCCCACTGCACGCCCCTGGCGAGCATGTCCCACTGCATCACTGAACACCTTGTTGATTTGCTCTTCGGATGGCATCCACCAGTCTGGGTTGGAAGTACAGTGCATCCTAATGAACTCTGCAGGAAAACATGCAAGGATAAAAACCAACTTGTCTTTGCAGCATCCACTATTGCTCAGGCATCAAAAGCTTATGGGAAGTAAGAGAGGGGGATATTACTGCGCTACGTAAGCAGAAGTAAAGCCTGATGGGGGATGCCATGATAATGCCACTCGGAACGATTTTATTCCTGCACGAGTGTGTTTCTCCACATGCAGTGTATGTTGTTACACCTGAGCTCACTAGGTGATGCATGGGACCTGGAGATAACATCCCTTCTTGTGGAAATCAAGAGAACTCATTGGAAGTGAAGGCTGTGATTCAGTGTGTGCAATACATGTGAAAGGTAGTGTGACCCGGGATGTATTTCACTGGAAACCTGTTGGTGTTTCTACCTTCAGGTGGTTACTGCTGTGGGTCTTTATGACCTCCCTCTGCTGCCTGCTTCAGCACCTGCAGGAACCCACAACCTGCTGGAAAATGTCTCTGCCATTACTTCACTTTGGTGCTCCTTTCTCTTTGGGATACCTTTCCTTTTTAAGTTGTGCATTTTTTCATCTCCCTGTATTGTACACCTATTTTTTCAGAGCCTAAATTGGCCTTAGAAATAGCTAAATGAGTTTAGAGGGACTGGGGATTTGGGGAGCCTTGCAATAATTTTCAATGCAGGAGGAAATGAATTGTACTGCATGTAATTTGGCTATTTATGTAGCTGCTGCTTCCACATACAGCTCTTTGTATGTGATGATTATGTTTTTTTGCAAGTTCTTTTTCAGATTCTTTGACATGCAATATGATAGACTTGCAGAAGGTGCCTTACCAATTCTGGAGCTGTAACTGCTAGATGTAGCTCAGATAGGTGTATTTGGACTTTGAAACATCCAAATATGATTTTAAATGTGAAGGCACCTTATTAGAGGTATTGATACATTATACCTCATATGGAAATTGAGCTACTTATTTATTCTGTAACATTAGTTATTCTCTCACACAGTATTGTGTGTCCCAGGATATTTTAAAATTCTATTTTCTACTGTTGACAAGCCAACAGCACAATAAGTGGTGTAAGGTAACTTCATTACTGTCACCACATCTTGAGACAGAGAGTGCTGCAAGGTATCTCATCTGTTGGACAATTAGGATGTGATTTTTGCATAGCTCCTCCAGCAGTGTGTCTGCAAAAGTGATAGTGATCTCTGTTTTAAATTCATTTCCCTGGAAATCTGCACGGGCAACAGTAATTCCTACCTAGTCATGTTCACGTGTGCCTCCCCAGACTTGTCTTTTTCTCAGAGAAATGATTACCATGTAAAGGAGTAATGCTATAATTTGAGCATGCCAGGCTGTTCTAAAGCTGCTTCCAGACACCAGCCAGTTGCAGGAATATATTAAAAATGTTTATAGGTATTTAAACTACCCTGAGTGCAGAGAGAGAACCAATTTGCACTCCTTGCTATAGTGGAAAGGCATAATTGGCCATGCTGAGAATTAATCAGACACTTGTTACCTTGGCTTGTAAACTGGTAGGACTCAGTGGCCAACTTGGCAATGGAGAAAGTTGTAATGTTCCCACCCATGCATGAAAGCCCAAAGGGAGAGCTGTCTACTCTGCTTCCTTAGCTGGTCCTTAGATGCTGAATCCTTGGATTCCTCCTCAAGTTTCTAAAAATTAGAGAAATTACCCCTTCTCTTTCTCCCTGTGTTCCTGTGTTCTGTATGTCTAGGACCCCAGAAAGGAGAGTGGTCATAAGCAAAAGTCCATGTACAGGTGGATTTAGTGTTAGTCTTGGGAGGCAGAGGGGAGAAAGGGGAAGAAAAGGGTATCAACACTCTGCTTGTGCATAAATTAGGTGAAATTTAAAGTCATTTAGTAAATGCTAAAGCATTTGTATCCAGCCTTCAGTTTCCAGGAAAACTTCTGGAGCCCTGAAATCCTCTCTAGACCTCTGCAACATGGTATGTGATGGAGTGTCCTTCACTTAAGCTCTGCTAGATTATTCAGGTCTGGTAAAGTATCATATGTAGGTTAAAAGATTCCTTTGTAGTACCAAAAGAGCCTCTTTGCCTAATTTGTAAATAAATGTAAAATCTGTGTTCATTACCTGCTTACATCAATGTACCCCAACCACAAGTCTTATCTACCTCACCTTGTTGGATTCTTCTACTCTAGATGGGAAGAGGCTCCACCTGATGTATATAACCACTTTGGACTGCAGTTCAAAAACTAAAGATATTTTTGTCACTTTTAGCTTTTTACATCGTGCTGATTAGTAAAACATTTTCCAAGTTAGTTCAACCAAAATTTTATTTATGAGCTCACAAAATACTATAAAGTTAGCTATGAGTAAATTAAAGAAATAATAAGCATCTGCATTTATAAAATGCAGATGTTGATACTAAACACATGTTTTTAATTGGGCTTAAAAAAGTTCTGGTTTGTATGTTTTATTATAAAGCTTGGTACTAGACCTTTTGAACAATTTTAGGAAACCAAAGTGCAGAACATTCCCCTCAATCTGTGCCCAATATCTTCATGCTCTGACATTATGAAATGCTTGCAAATCTCCCTATCGTTTTCAACATGAGGGAAAGCCATTCTCTAACTTTTTCAGGCAATGTTGCATCAGTATGTAAAAAAAAAAGAAGTTAAATTCTTGACTACACAATTGTATACACTTTGTAGGTAATTAAGACCCTAGAAGACATCCAAACCTATTCTGAAACTCAATTAACTCCCTGATGCACAGTGTTCTCGTGTATTATATGCTTACTACCCAGGCTATAACTCTTCCTTTGGTTAGTCTTGCTGTGTATCATTGTTAAAAATACCCTGTTAGTTTGTTATAAAAGAGCATGATCAGGATTGCCTGACTTTGCTGTTCAAAGTGTCTTAGTGTCATGTGGCCTAGCATTAGCCTCCTCTCTTAACCAAGCAGCCTTTTTGGCCCCATCAAAAACCACCCAAAACACATACACAATACATACATACGTGTGTGTATGTATGTATAACAGGAAAGTGGAGGGTTTGTGGCTGCTCATCACCTGCCTGTGAAACCCCATCTAGTTGTGCAACTGTCAGGCAAATGCTTCTACTGAGCCAGAGCCAATGTGGTGAAATGAGATCACATATGGTGGACACTGAGCGAAAAGATGCAGTACCTCTGAGACATGTTACTTTTACTGGATCCAGAGGACGTCTTTCAGGACCTGTCTCTCCTGACTGCACTGACCTTTTCCTTTTTCCAAGGCCGCATGAGTACTTAAGCTCATCGGTTGTGAAAACAAATCTGATGAGATAGCGAAGGAGCCGTCGTCCATCTTTCTTGGAAGAGTTTACAGCCTCATCCCACTGTTTACTAGTGATGTAGACAGGGTAGTTGTTCAGCAACTGCTTACTCCCCTGAAAAAGTGAAATATTTCAGTTGCTTATTTTACAAGGCAAATAAGTAAAGATGTCAGCTGCAACAGAAAATATGCTTTTTAACTAGGCGTGATAGTGACAGTGAAACACAACCCCAAGTGAACGTGTAATTGCTCTCACTGAGAACGTGTACTTTTAAAATTACATTTCCATTTTCTAGAACTCACATTTGGTGAGTATGAAGAATGAGTTTTGAGAGGTGGCTATTGATAATTTGCACTTTAACAAGCAGGTTAAAAAGAGTTAAGAATCAGTGACGGGGTATACTCTTTAAGTATAACGTTTCTTCTTAATATGTTAAAGTGCATAAAATGGGTCTTTGAAGAGAGTGATCAAATGGATCACTTCATTGCAGCTGACAGTTTGCTTCAGAGGTGACTCTTTTGGTCTATTTTTATAATAAATTTATTACTTCTGTAGAACACACCTGAAACTTGACAGCAGTTATGTTACTGTGAAATATGTAAGGAAAATAAATAAAGAAACTATGAAAACTAAAAGCTTCATTATTATTAATGAATGCTGTATTAACTCAAATTATAGCTTTACAGAAATGCCAGTGTGTCAGCTGGAAAGAAATTTTGCTTTTAACCTTCATTATTTGTGTGCTTCAATATTCCAGCATTCAATGAATGCTGTGGGACTAATTATGGGGATTCCTGTAATCCACACACATTTATAAGCCCTCTTAAGTCAATTGTACCTTAATTGTATTTAATTCTTGTTGCTCATAAAATGCTATAGTTCAGGATAACCCAATTAATCTAGGATAGTACTGTTAATACACTTAAAATAATTGAAGTACACAAAGAACCCAAACCACACCCTCCTAGAGACTCATTCACTTTTACAGCTGCACCTCTTTATTACAAGACATAAATCTGGAAGCCCAATTAGTAAAGTCTTTGTATAGCTCCCAGCTTAGATAGGAGCTCAGAGTGAGCTAGAGAAACAAGGCTCTGATGCTCAGTGAGGCAATCAGCCACATGCTGCACTTTGTGGGCAACCACAGCAAAGTTCTCCTCCTCACTTCCAGGCCTTTGATATCTGAAAACTATTTTAAGGACTACCCTTGCCTTCTTTCACATATTTAGTACAGCACCTTGGGAGACAGCTTGGGAGCATCTTTGAAGTTTTTCCTCAGGTATTTGCTTTAATTTTTTTTTTTTGCAAGTTTGATAAATATATGGAAGATTGAATTTAGTGACGACCGTGCTGAGGGGTCATTAGAGAATCTGTATGATCTCCAGTACTGCCACCTCCCAGTGGGGTTAGCATCACTGGGAGCTGAGCCTCTGTGGCTGCTACTTGTTTGCCTTGCTGCAAGCTGCTGGCAGAGACAGCTACGGGTGAATCCAAAACTCTGCAAAGCAAGCCAAAATATAAAGGAAGAGATGAGCTTTTTCTGCCCGAGGGGCCTCTCCTCTCAAAACATCTCAACACTTCATTCACATTGTAGCTTGTAAATTCAAGCTTGTAATCCCTAAGGGAAAGATCCTTCACCTACAGACTAGCTCTGTTGTAATTTGGGGCTTTCTCTTGACACTTCACTTGTCTCCTCACCCCACTGCAAAATGGTCGAGCTCAATTCCTCTCCCTCCATTCATCATATATGAAGCTGTTTTAATTTTTGCCAGGTAAATGAGCCCCTGAGAAGCCAGTAATATGGCTGAGGAGCTCTGCCATGGAAAGAACATTGCCCTCCATCCAGTCCAGCTCCTTGTCCTCTGCCAACACGGTGAAGGAGCTGGGGAAGGAGGAAGAGCAGAGAGGTGGCATGGAAAGCTCTTTGGAGGTACAATACTCTTATGCTGGAGCAACTGTGACCACTCAGGTTTGGTGTATCTCAGGGGGAGGTGACATGACTAATTTCACCACAGTGATACACAGGACCACCTGATCCTCATGTTGGTACTTATTTTTTATTTTTCAGCAGCTAGTTCCACATCCCTGTCATAGAAAGTCAATTATTTTCCTACCTTAGAGTTCTGAAACCTATATTTTTCCTATTAAAAAAACCCCTGTAGTGAAACAAGGACCATTCTTACTGGTTCCAGTGCCAAGCACAAGCTGCAGCTACCTGAGTTGTCACTGCCTGGCAGGCAGGGCTTATACAATGCAAGCCCATAATGGCACAGGGTAAAGTTTCAGGCTTGTTCATGTGCATTAAGGACAGATGCTCACAGGTGGCTTTGCTAAGCAGCAAGCTATCCTAGAAGTTACCTCTGTGTTTATATGTATAACACTGATGGAAATAGAGTGCAGAAAGGCCCAACATCTAAATTTCATGAAAGCTCACGTTACTATTAACTGAGAAGAAGGTAATAAATTTTGTATAACTTCCTCAGCTTCAATTGTATTATACTTCTCTCTTATTCCCCCTGAAATTTAGGGTATTTTTCCTTATTCCTCTCCAGAGGCATGATATCATGTTATGCTACTCTGCTAAACAATTACTGGGCTCCTGCTACAGATACACTTTCATTGCTTCCTCTGAAAGTAAAGCACTTCTGGGCAAAAGATTCTCAGTAAATATGTGATGTGGTTTGGTGTGTCCAGCAGTCATTAAACTAAAACAAACAGAAAACCTCCCAGAAATGAAATAAGCAGACCCTGAAGGAAGAACCAGAGTACAAATGCATTCATGCTTGTATTTGTACATGATTAAGCTTATGAATAAAAGATTAGTATCTATGTGTTTAATTGAATCAAAAATTCTGTCACATTATGACAAGCTATTCCATGTGGGACATTATTGAACAGCCTCAGTTTTTACAGTACTTGAAAATTTTGGTTAAGCAAAAGAGTTTTAAAAATAGGAAAATGAATCCTTGGAATATATTTGAGTGATAGCAGCTAATGATATATAAAAATATAAACATAAATATGTATGTATCTATTTGCACAGGATAAAACTGAATGAAGGAACAAAGTGATGCACACCCTGAACTGCTGCAAAGCATCTTGAGCAAAACTATGGTAAGTTGGACTATGTGAGGCTTGTGCTACATGACATTTATGTGCAAAGGGAGGTTAGACTAGACCTAAGTCTTCCCTCTTTTGATTTTGTTTTTGTGAATAATGGGCAGCGACATATCAACACCACATATAGAAAAACATGCATAGCAAGAGCCTCAAATCCACACAGTCTAAACTGGAAAAGTCTCTACAAAACCACTTAATTTTTACAAGCCTGGATAGAAACACACTGGAGGAGAATTGACATGATTTACACTAGATCTGATAGGGAGACCTATACATTTATGTTCTAGGGGAGGGCTTATATGTCTTCCTTTTTCACTGCAGCACTTAAAAAAAGATCATAATTACAAAAACCCCCAAACTCAATCTCGAGTATAAGACTCAATGACCTTTGAGGTCTCTTCCAGCCAGGTTGATTCTATGATTCTGTGATTATCCAGTACATTTTGTTTGGGATGCTTTCTGAAATGCAAGAGCCCCTGTGTTCCAGCAGCCACCATGTGCAGCTGGTTAAACACCCAGCTACAGTTTACACTAGGCTAGCCCTAGCCTAAATTCTGCCTACAAAAGTGATGTTTCTGAGGAAAGGTGAGAGAAAAGTTACCCAAAGCAAGGCAAGTGCAGCTAGTGCTGATGGAGACAGTTAATGTGCTGCTCAATAAAGTCATTTGAGATTAAACTGATGATGAGTCTCCTCCATTTGGGGGATTACTGTACCTAAGAATGACAGTTTAACAATAGACTTGACATATTTTTTACTACTAACAATATTCTCCCAGGGCCTATAGATTTATTTGCCTGCATGTTTTCAATGAATTGTCAAACAAAGAGATGAAGCTTTTGTTCACTGTATACTACCTCAGTTGGATGGTCTGTTGGCTGTGGTACCATAAGCTGGTTGTGATGCTGAAGAACAGTCTTCAAATAATCTAAAACGGTCTGGCAGGGCACTGCATGAAACAAATTGCAATTACTGTATATTAGCTGTATAGTACAAAGTAGAACAACAATATTAAATCAAGCAGTGTTCTTCAGGATCTGTTTTGTATGTCTGTGAGATTTATTTCAAACAGGAAATAACTTCTCATTTCGATTTGTGCAGACTTTTCATTTAATAACATACAACAAATATTGTATTTCCTATGTGGAGATCTCTGACACTGCCTTTATTTTTGCCCTTTAGTTTTCCAAGGGTTTTTTTCATAGTTTGAAACTATAATTATTACAAATACAAATTAGGTCAGCAGTAATGATAACAAGAAAAAAATCTGGAGAGACTGTAAAAAGCCTAAACCATAAAAAGGAGAAAACATTTATTGGATTTAAATAATGCATTGATTAACATGTAAATATGCTCAAATGTTTTTGAAACTATGGTCTGATTAACTATACTGAAGAGATTCAATAATTCATATACTTTAATTTCTATTCCCTCCCTCCTCTCAATTTTGTTATAAAACTAGGTGTTAGGCAAATTGCTGCATTTCTCTTTGCCTCATCCTCCCCTCTTTCCATGCCCACTGCTCTCATCCATTTCAGTAGTGGTACCAACATGCTATTCCCTTCTGTTAAGGTGATAGGTTAATTAGGGATGATTCAATTATGGATCTCTCTTAAGCAGATGCTGCCACATCCCTGATTAACTCTGGAGTATTTTTGAGATACAGCTCTTTTCTCCTGAGCCTGAAACACCATAGGAGAATTAAACAGATATTAATCCAACGTTATGATTGACTTGTGCAAGTTTTTAAGGTACCTCATCACTCACATTTCATATGGGTTGTGTTTGTAAAATATTCAGACTTAATGATAGCTCCAGCTAAAACCCCTTTTTTATTATTATTTCTTGGCATTCAGCCTTTACATCTGGAAAATGTGGTGTTTTGGGCTTTGTCTTAAGCTGGCAATCTGAAAGCAAGCACTGAAATAGCTGAGAGTGTCTCAAGGTAGGATTTACAGGTATTTTGCACTCTTCCCTCAGCATTCAGGCTGTGCAGCAGCTATGCCCCTGTTTAGGCAACCAGGGTGTAGAACAACTTTACTCTGTGTCAAACAAACTCTTTACTGAGGGCTAAGTGGTGTTACATCCAGCAGTATACACACAGAAGCATGTGAAGTGCCTGATCTGAAGAATAAATTCCTATGTTATTGCACCTCACACTGACTTCTCTGTAAATATGACCCATCAGTGTATTTACTCCTGTTCCTGATTTTTCACACAGTAATTTCACTGCAGGTGATCCAAAGATGTATTTACCTATGCTCTTCCAAAGGGATGGGGCACAGGGGAGAAGACAACAGGAAATTATTTAACCTGTTGTGTCCCCAGCAGATGGAAGACATCTCTACCTTAACTGTATGATGCTGAAAAAATGCCTTCTCATTACCAGTGAGAAACATGAAAGTACTAAAAGCTGTAAGAGGTGGCAGGTATTTGCTGTTTATCAATCCAAGTTTTAAGACTTCATTGTTATTCTAGGCATCTGTGTGTTGTAACAAGTGCTTACGTGGCATAGCTTGTCACAGCTTTCTCTGTGGAGTCTCCTCATTTCTAATAAATGGTTGAACAGTGAGTGTGGTGGCCACCGACTGTGCCAGTGACAAAAGCTGAGCTGTGATCTCAGCCTGGGCTGCCACACAGCCCAGCAACTCCCTGAACTAAATCCTCCTGGATCAGACAGCATCAGTGGGTAAAACAATACAACTTAAGTCACGATCTCCCAGCGATGCAGTTTCTACTCTTGGCTTGTTACAGTGTGTGCTATTTCACCCTCAGGAACATAAACCATATTTCAATTGCGTTTTAGAAAATCTTTGGAAAAGAAGTGGAAAATGCCTGTCCCCTCTTACAAACTCATAATTAGTGCTGAAGTTACCTTCTCAGTATTCTCTTTGCTAAGCTCAACACTGACGTTCCCAAGGCTCCTGCTAAAAGCAGAGTCCCTACACCTACTTAGGTGTCTGTACAGCTGCAGGCCCTTTTGGCCATGCTGTGCATCAATACTCAGGCAGAAAGCCCCAATATCCTCAAAAAGTCTCAGTGTACATTTCCCAGAGGCTGAAACCAAGTAATGTTCTCTGTGCCTCAACACACAGTAATCGGCACCGTGATCAGCCAAGTCTGTCACCTCTCATCTTCCTCACTCGCTGCTGCCTCTGCACTGCTTGCAAGCTGTAAGCAATGACTTTATGCTTTCTTTCACTGATTAAAGTATTAACAGCATGGGCTGTGAAGAGTTTCACAAAAAAAATCCCTCCAGAAATTCAGCTGCATCATGGCAATTTCCTGAATACAAATATATTTGCATTTTTAAATCACTTTTGGTAATGTGTTGTTATATAACACCCTGAGTATCTGCGATACCCTCGTCAACCAAACTTTTCATCTCACTAAAACCATAATTTGGCAAGATGTTGCCTGGTACTAATGCCATTATTCCCTTTTAGTACTCTATAAATTGAATCCGGCATCAGCTGTGCAATTAGTTCATCTGGGCTCAGTATCAGGCCAACAAGTCCACAATCATCCAGGACATCTCATGTGTCCTTTTAAAAAAACATCAGACAGTATTTGCATCTTTCAGTCTTCTGGAAGATCCCAACTATTCCAAAACAAAAAGAAGAATCATGGCCAGAGTAGTCTTTGTCCAGCTTCACTGTTGTTTTAGCTCCTGAAGTGAGTTGTCCAAACCTCATGATGTTGAAAGCAGCAGCTCCTGGAGGCCTGTGCTGCAGCTCTCCTGGCAATGCCCATCTTTGACTCCACTCTTGAACCACTTTGTCTTTCAGCCTGCACTGGAGTCAGCCTGTCTAGGATTTTCAAAAAGGTTGGCAGTTCTGGCTCTGTCTAACAAGCTCTTCCCCTGTCCTGGCTCTGACTGGGAGTTGTGGCAGACAGCTGAGGGGCAGTCCCACCTCAAGCTGCTGCTGAAAATGTGTTAACACCCAGAGTTATGGTGGAAATGGAAAATATTTCTGCTTGCTTACCATCATCATTATATTGGCAGGACTGCATCATATTACTCTTCACAAGTACCAGAACAGAAATACTCAATTAGCAGTTCCATATTATTGATAAAAACTGTTTCCACCTGATAAAGGCCCAGCAGTGCTATTAGGATGCCATATTTTTCCTTTATGTTGCCAGGGAAAGAAAGGCTTCTCGACACAGGTTTAATTTTAATTATTAGTTTGCCACTGATCCAAACCTGCTTTTTACTCATCACCATCAACTTCCCCTCTAATCTGTTTGTTACGTTTCTAACTGTTCCTTCACTTTCTCTCTAAGCAGGTTGTTTTTGTAACCAGCATGAAAATTTTCCTCCTAGATAATCTTTTAGGGGCTTCAATAACATGCTTTTAATGTTTCCCAATTATCACCCACTCTATTTTCTTTTTTTTTTAACCTTTGGTTCTAATAATTGTTTCCATCATTTTATGAAGTGCCAAGAACATCTCTATTATTGGTTTGGGCTGGGGATTTGCTCATTAAATGTTACTGGGCCAAAATCCCTTGCATTTTTATCTGTCAAAATGAGGGCTCTCATTTATCCTCCCCAAAATGTGGCCTCCAGTGCAAAACACTCTAGGGCTGTTTATATTGCCAAAGCACAGCACTGTGAAGAGATGTTTGGGCTTGCTGTAAATAAGGCACATCTCCAAGGTAAATAAGGTGTATCTCCAAGCTCTTCTGCCACATCAGGCAGCCCTAGTGAGAAGGGATGGCTCACCCCCAGCTTGGCTGCATGCCTCTCTCTGGTGGACTCAGCCCCATAAAGAGACAGTAAGAAATCTGGTAATTCTGTTCAGCAATGAGATTTTGTTCTCTGTAGCCAACACTGGCCAGTATTCCTCCTGGTGGTTTGCAGAAGATGAATCCCTTAGCACTGAAGACCTTCTGACTCGCCAGCACGGAGGAGAACTGGGAAGGTTGTACATCTACATCCACCCTGCTCACATCAGCAGCTGTGAGTTAAGACTGGCTCAGCACTGCAGTGTGTCCTCCTTCGCTTGACCTTGAGTGATGCTTCTCTCCAAGTTCATTGCAGGGCATTTCTAAATTGATGCTCAACTGTCAAAAAGATGTAACAAATGATAGGGAACGTGCTGACGAACCACATGGCAGTGTGAATTTCTTATAACATTAATGGAGATGCCTTCGCTGCCTGAGATTCGGACAAGTGTGCATGGTTTGGATTATTTTAGCTCATACAGTCATTTATTTCAATAGTCATCTGAAAGCCAGTGAAAGCTGCATGGATGGTCTAGGAAGGCAAGTTGTTGGGGTGTGATGAGCTGTAAAAACAGCAGGGGCCAAGGAGAGATGGGGGTTAGGATCTGAGGAAGAACTTAGTGCTCAAGACCCTACAGATTTGGATGTTTGTGACTGGATGGTGTAACAAAGCAAGCACCTCTTTGTAGTAAGAGCAGCCAGCAGAAACCTAAAGAATCAACATTATATGTAGAAGGGCGTTAAAGATTTGCTAAACTGACCTACATGCTTGCCAAAAGCAAGGAAGGGAGAAAAAATTCTAGCAAATATCCTGTTACTTTTAAAATCCCTTTCAGTTTTGTTTTCCAGGTAGAGGGCAAAACAATTAATTTGCATCTCAAAAGCCATTGTACTTATTTTAATTTTCTTTTGCAATGTATTTCTTCCAGAAAGGATGTTCCCCTTCCACATGCCCTTGGGATGTACACCTCTGCCTAAACAAGAGGAAAAGAGATAAAGCAAGACAGCTGTGCATCTCTCCTTTAAGTGATTCTGCCACATGATCCTGTGGCTTTCATTTTCGTCTGTGCTCCCTCACTTTCCTCCTAGTCACTAGAAGGTACCTCTTCTTGCACTCCCTTTCAGCCATGAAGTCTTCCCTTCTGAAGGGATGTCCTCTGTAAACCCTTCTACTACACATTTACTACTGCTGATAACTAACAGGGAAACCAAGGACTCCCCTGTGAGTGGGGAGAGCAGTTTGTGCCACTAAAATGACAAACTGACTGGGGAGTTCATTCTTACCAGGCAGAACTGCAGCTCCCCACAAAACTCCCACCAGCTCCTGCTCCCCAAGGTGGGCTAAGAAACCTGACACCCCAAATTCTCTGGGGTTTGTACTCAGCAGCGCAGAGAAAACATGAAGTAAGCCCTGGTCTGCTAGTTTTGTGTTTCAGTAAATTTTTGTACTCAGGTTGGTTTAGCAAAGCAAGCCAGTAGCCCCAAGCTGCAAGCAAAGCTGTGCTGCAAATTCAAAGGGTTCTCATTCCAAACACTGGGTGACCACAGTTGAGGCTCTCTCTTCCTGCAGTAACTTCACACTTTGAAGCTGAACAGCAGAACGAGGCCACAGATCAGACCAAAACATCCAGAACATGAAGGGGAACCAAAGAAGTGGTTAAATGTGAACATCAAGAAAAAGGACCAAAAAAAAGGACATGAAAAAGTGTTCATCATAACCCTTGATGGCTGCTTTATCTATGATGTGGCTGTGGTAGGCTCTTTGGAAATGTGATG
>NW_008666492.1:5976-11999 GCF_000695815.1 Acanthisitta chloris | reverse complement strand
AAAAGTAATATCTTTTATTAGATCATCCAATAGTTAGGGAAAAGTCAAGCCTTGGGCGCACAAAACCTCCTGGAAAACTTGTCTGACTTTTTCAATGACGTTGATATTAACTCTACCTGCAAATCCTGCTTTGCTTTGCCTACTTCCACGACGAATGCCATCTCTAGAGGTGACCACTTCTCTACATTTGAGAGCTTTCCACCCTCAGCCTTCTGCTCTTTGCTGGAGTATTTTTTGCTGCTGGGCTAACAAGGTAAGAATAATCAGTGCATTT
The DNA here is from genome assembly GCF_000695815.1 of Acanthisitta chloris. Classification (NCBI taxonomy): domain Eukaryota; kingdom Metazoa; phylum Chordata; class Aves; order Passeriformes; family Acanthisittidae; genus Acanthisitta; species Acanthisitta chloris. The sequence goes on along the minus strand of NW_008666492.1, from coordinate 11,725 downwards.
ATCACACACTGTTTCTCTTACTTATTTATACCTTTTCACTACTTTCAGGCTGCTTTGTCCAAACCCATGCAGCAAAGCTGGGTGCACCAGGAGGCAAATCCTCACTCATGATTTGGGACCTTTGCTTTGACCACCTGGAAATGTATTCTCCCTTTCAGGTCAAAAACTGTGAGGAAATCATGGTGACAGTAATGAAGAACTGCTTCATAGCCTCATATATGAGACAGTCTAAATCCAGGTCTTACATGCAGTTCCACAAATAGGTCTTTAATTTCACTACTGGGAATGTTTCACAACCCCAGTAATTTCCATACAGAGGAAAGAGATTAGGAGACACTCTTCTCCTAGTATACATGGATTACTTTCCTTTGTTCTTGATGGTCTCAAAACCTTAAACAGCCAAAGATAAGTTTGCCAAACTCTTCCAGGAACTATCTAATCTTTAACTTTTCATCAAAACATGACAAAATAACACCCTGAATGAAAACGTTTCTCTTCAGCTGAGCTGGAAACTGAAAATGTTTGGTTGCTTTTCCCTAAAAAAAAAAAATAAAAAAGTGGGGGAAACTGCACCAGTTGCAAGAAGTTGCACTGCTCCAAAACCCAAGCACTGAAACACAAATTTTTCTTCATTTATTCCATAGCTGAAACAATTTAGATTTCACACAAATGTAAGTATTGTTTCAGTCAAATAAAAAAGGTACTTTTTGAGAAAATCCCATCCCACAAGGTATCCATTGATACAATATTTTATCCATGTAATATTTTTCTCCAGTGGTGATCTGGCAAACAGCAATGCTAGGCTATAGGCAAAAAGATTCTACTGGACTAGAGATCTTCTACAGCAACGGGACAGAGTCCTGAACACTGAAAATTTCTGTTTTCTGTGCCTAAAAGTTATAGGAGGACAAGCCTTCTGTAATATTTGTTAGAAAAGAAAAAAGTTGTTGCCTTTCCCTCTGCTGAGGAAACACTCTTCCTCCTGGTAGTCTCTTTGTGAGCTCTGCAGAGCTGGCAGCAGAGATGTAGAGCGGTAACTATTTTTAGCCCGCAAACTCTCATGGATTTTCAAAGGGCTTTTGCATATGGAAAGTAAAAAAAAGAAATGCAAAGTATTTCAGGAAAGGGATAAAGTGATTCATAGCTGGTTATACAGCAGAAGAAGGGAGGGGTCGGTGCTTTTATATTCTGTGGAGAGGGTTGGTTGTGGGAGCCTCAGTGCACCCCACAGGGTCCCCTGCAGCCTCAGGGAGCAGCTCTGGCCCAGCTACCCCAAGGATGAGAAGGAAAACCACTGTGTAAAACAATCCTGCTCTTTCAGTGGCTTGATGGAGGCAGTATGACAAACTTCACAGTTGCTTCTTTGCTGCACCCATCACCTTTCCTGGCCCGTTGGTTGCCCAGCAGAAGGTGTATGAATGTGCAGAGAAGAAAGTTTGTGCTCTGACATGATTTTGATGTGATAGAGGGTGGCAGACAACACTGAAACACTCTGCAGAGGGCTTTCTGGCTCCCTCCTGAGGCATGCAACATCCTGATGAGAAGGGAAAAAAAAGGCTCAGGGAACGAGCATGGCATCTGTTTACATACAGAGTTGAGCATTCCAAGTTTCTAAGCAGGACTACAAAGTAAATTTAAAAACAGTCAGAAAAATCTGGATGATACAGAAACTGGTGAATCAGCAAACAGTGGTCAAGCAGTGCAGCTGAAGAAATCCAGATCACTTAGTGCATGAACATAGCCAAATACAAAGGATGTACATGTAGAAAGACACACAGAATGAGAAGCTCAGCTACATGACTGAGAGTCAAGTGACCAGGGCAACAATGGGGGGGAGCAAAAAGACTATTTACCTTTGATCACTCAGATAGGAACATAGTGCATGCACTTCTAGTGCCCAAATTTTAAAGAAATGAGCAGGAGAGAAAAGAACTGCCAAGAAGAATTCAACTCATTTGAGGAGTTTCAAGCAGCTCTGTTTGCTTTGTTTATCTAAAATGGAAATTAAGTCAGCTTTCCATCTGTAAGTACCTTCAATCAGAAGAAGTACCAAGGCCTACACAGCACTTCATTTAGTGGAGCAAAGCATAAAAGTCAATGGCTAGAAGCTGGCTGAGAAAATAGTCAGGTGGGGAATGAGGCACATATTTTCATCAGTGTAATTAAGCACTGGAACCAAGTGTCAGGGTAAGAGGTAGAGCTGCTGCTCACCAGAATCTCCAACTCAGGACTGGAGGCTTTCTGAGATACTTGAATCAAATATAAGTTATGCTTTAGTCAAAGTCAAAAAGATCACTGCGTTCAGTGCAGGTGACTGAAGGAAAGCTGCAGGTCAGATTACAGACCTTAACAATAACTTTTGATCTTGCACACCTGAAGTTAGGACTCAACAGGAGCTGAAGTCCACATATTTCACTTTGTCATGCAGTGTTTCCACTATTAAGGACTCAACAGGAGCTGAAGTCCACATAATTCCCTTTGTCATGCAGTGTTTCCACTATTACAACCAGTGAGAGTACAAGAGTTATGGTAACTCCAGACTTGGGGAGGGGTGAGGGAATCACTCTAAATTCTGAGTTTTCTCTGCACTGCACAATGCTGTTTATGGGATCTGCAGGTACCTCTATGGGCCAATGCACCAAAGTAAACCACAATGTAATACAAATAATGCACAATGCATCACTGACAGCTGGAGAGAATAATTTTGAAGATTACTGCTTGGTTTTTGCTCATATTTTGCAACTGCTGCTATGTATTGGGGCAGTAGTTGGTTACTGCCTTCTTTCTGCATAGTTAGCAGCTTGGACGTATTTTCTCTCTTGCTATACTATACTTGCTTTTCTGCCATTTAGATTAGTTCAATTAACTTTGCATGGATTTACCCTAAGCCCCTCAAATTGAGGCAGGAAGGGTGCAGCTCCCTAGCATTTACAGATGCCAGAAGTGTATTATATGCTTCTTTTCTCTGCTAAATTCCAATCTGATTTTAGTATCACTATTTGAGGTGTATTTTGGCCTGTGCTGAAAGTTTAGAAGATATGGGTCCAGGATACTTTGTTCTTATCTGATCCCACTCTTCAAGTATCTTGATGCAGCTTAACCATGAGAAGTCCTAGACTTAAAAGGCAAGAGAAGATTTTCACAGAGGGAGTTTCTATAAATTGGGGGTTTCTGTCTTCTTTCTCTCTCCCAGTGGCTGCTAGGTATTGCTGAACTGGAAAAGTTGTTGTTAAGCTTTTTTTTTTTTTCAGCTTTCAGTTGAGGATGAATGGGAAGAGATGCATTAATGCTTCTCACCAAGCTTACAGCAATTTAACAGATACTGTTCAAGGTAAAAGCCAAATTTATTTCAGTTAAAAGTATGGATGTAACTTTGAATAGTTTCCTTAAGGAACCAAAAAAAGAAGCCCCAAAAGGGAATCAGGGTTAGAAGCTGCAATGTCACTTAAAGAACACGACAGATACTGAGTTATAAAAGCATGTTGGAAGTTACTGTGACAAACCACATGATATTCAGGATTACAAGTACATCCCTACCTGAACACAGGTCACCAGACTCGAGATTCATACGGATGAGAACTAGCAGATAATTTTCCAGTGGGCACAGCTATAGGAATTTCAGCTGGAGAGAAATTCCAGTGTTTGATTACTACGACTGCAAGCTTTAAAACCAAGTAGAACTTGAAACAAACTATCACCCAAACAATTTTTATTATTGACTGACAATGTTATATGGCAGGGGATTATTTACCTGGGATGCTCTCCAACTTTCTACGAAGTTCCTCATTTTCTTGTTGCAATGAAATTACCTCCTGCTCTAGCTCTTGACACCGAGGGCAGTAACCTTCTTCCTCCTCCTCCTCTTCCTCCTCTGGAAGTGTAGAAGATGACGGGTGACCATGAGATTCTGATGTTGCTGGAGATGTCCATCCACCTAAAGTGTGTACTGGAGAGGTTGAAAGTGGATCCACATCTGCCAAATGGCTAAAATCATTTACTGATGAGGTGTTCTGAGAAGGGAAGCTCCCAGAAAGCAAATAGTTCTGAAGGGAATCAGTAAAAACTCTCAGAAAGGCTGAGGTTTGTTGTTTCTTTTGCATATACTGCATCTCTATGTCTAAAATGTCTGACGTCTGACTATGAACCATTTTCCCAAGCTGACATTGCTCTTGTCTTTCACTATAATTTGGGTTTTCCTGCTTTATACAAGAAATCATGGACTGAGAGTGATTGTTGTCCAGTAGTTTTCCACCACAATTTAAGAGACTTAGAACCCGGCTGCATTGTTGGGCAAAGGCATCCAGAATCATTCGACTCTCTGCAACAAAAGAAAAGATGAATCACAGAAACCTAATGCAAAAGGTTATGCCAGGCAGCAGCAGCTAGATGAATGTACACAACTGTTTACAGTAGCATGCATTTTATTTCTGAACACATTAAAATTATGGCTTCTGCTTTAATACTCCTGCAACACTGTGATTTAAAACAATCCCGACTTTGCTTCTATTTTGAGAGTGCCCTTGTGCCCTTGCTGTTAATCAGAAATGCATTGTGATGATAGACACTGCTTACTGTCATCTTCTTTCAGAGGGATTAAGTCAGGAAAATGCGGAAGAAAATACAAATTCCATCCAATTTGCTCCAAGTTCAAGAAGTACTTCTCTGAAAACCTACTTCAAACTGCTGGAGGGCATTGTCTGTACACATTTGCAGGACTTCACACCACACCTCTGTCCTGTGCCCTGTTTCTCTCCTACAAAGCTTCCGAGCTTTGTTTTTAATCCTTTTTGTCTCTGCTGCACTTGTTTGACATTGGACTTAGGACACTTCACACAACCCACCCTTATTTCTACGGACTTTGCTTCTGTTCCTTTTGCTTTAGGTTCCAGACATGTCCAAGAACAACTCAAGAGTGGTAAGCACAAAACTCTCTTAAAGGGAGCAAAGGTATCAAATATACAACATGAAGTTCCTCTGGCCAGAGGAGGAATTTTTTCTGTCCTGCTGACCTCCTACAAGTTTGTGGGCAGGCCAGTATCACACAGTGGAGAGCACTGTGGAGGTCTTCAAGATGCTCTGGATACAATCAGGAAACTCTACATGAGGTTGTGCAGGAGTTTCTGGAGATGGCAGGTCAGCTTTGGAAGTGACATAAGGATTCCATGCTGTACCTAGTCAGCCTTGCCTCTAACGTGTCATGTCTCAGGGAGCAACAGCAGCTACAAGCTAAACCTACATAGTAGCACTGTCCATTTCTGCAGTGTCTAAGTATATAGCTCAAGTTGCTGTCATGCTTCTTGGACTCAGAAAATGAATAAGACATGATATGACCTGTTAGGTTCCCCAATAAATAGAATGCCTTTAAAAATGTTTTTTAGCTTATTCATAGCTGAGTTCCTCTAGGTGTCTAAAAAGATGCAACTAACATTTTGCACGAGGGAAAAAAAGACTGGTGGGTTTAAGCGCTGCCAATTTTGGAGAGCACTTCTCAGGCAGGCTTGACTTTTAGAAAGTGACAAACACATTTACTTTTCAAAAGGCAACCTGCTACAGATGCATGAGAGTAAGCACCCCAGAACTTCATTTCTTTTGACTTCATCAGGAGAGAGGAAAACACAGGCTCATCACACTGATAATACATGAGAACAGAACTGTTCACAGTTCAGGCCCTTAGGAGGTGGCACTTCTCACAGTACTTCTTCATGATCCAGGAGATACAGCACCTGGTGGAAAACCTACTTCACACACA
>NW_008666492.1:3046-5939 GCF_000695815.1 Acanthisitta chloris | reverse complement strand
CTGCCCCCTTTGTAAACAGGTGCCAGGTGCTCTGTAACCTCCCTGTCTGCTGTCTCTCCTTCCCTTTTGCTGCACTAACCTAAGGCCAGATGTCTTTAACCCTTACAATCAATGCAGATGCAAAACAACACAACACAACTGACATAATAGAAATTAAAAGAATGGCATTCAGGTGACATGGCAGCTTTCTTGCTGGGACCTGACGAACCAAAAGAAAACCAAGAAACTCAAGCATCACTAGCAACCTCAAGTTGTGCTTTCTTTGCCCTATTTCTTCCTGCATTTCCCCTTTAAAATTGTTACAGGATGATATTGATTGGAACTTTGCAATCCTACTACAGAATAGTTTTTTTAATTCATTTTAATCCTATAATCTGATTCCAGACCCGAAGTCATATTTACTATTTGTACCTTAATCATTATTGTCCCTGTTGACAAAACATTTACTCATTCTTTGCATACCCTTGATGCAAGGGAACAAAATATGAATGAAACACCTGAAAAGGGATTAGATTATTATAAGAGATGTCATACTAATATTATGGTTTCTCCTAAAAAACCAGCAAAAAGTAACCTGACATTCAAAATACTAGTTTTGAAAAATGTTATAATACGCACTAACATCAGTAAAGATGGAATTAATGATTAGTTTTGTTGTAAAATTGAATGCATTAGGCACATTCACTGTGATAATGGCTTAAAATGTAACTGAAGTTTTATATAGAAATGACAGTATTGATTTAATCTTCAGTTCAGTATCAGATCTACTATAAAGACACAATAACAGCAATTACTGTTTTTTTCTTAACTTCAACCCATACTCAAAGCCACAAAAATGAGAGCCATGACAAGGCAGGGCTAGTTTGAAATGCTAGCCCAGAGATTTGCAGATGCTTTTTTGTGGGTACCGCTGGGCAGCAGTGGTGAGAGATGCTCTCAGCACATACTCTGGAAACATCTGGGTCTGTGCTGAAGTGGGTACCACTTTGAAGCAACTTCACCAGTAATGGTACACTCACCCAGAGTCTGAACAACCTTAAATGAGAATGATAACTACAGTCATTTCTTGTGATAGAGGAAAAATAAAAACAAATGCTGCCCATTTAGCATGTATTGTATAAATTAGGATTTCAGCTTTTACAGACTGACTGTAATTAGAAATGCAAGCACTGTGCAACGTCTAATCACTTAAGAAATGATAAAAAGTTGGCTTTATGTAATTACTACTGAATAAACACCAATCTATAATTCTTAATTGATTTAATATAACGTATGTATTTTCTATGAAAGCAGGATTCTATTGAATTCACTGCACCGGACTAAAACAGTGTAAACAGTTTATTAAAGTCTTATTGTGATATTCCTTTTCCTTATTACCATGCTCACCAACCATGTAATTCTAATGTCTCAGACCCTGCAGTCTTTAGTCTGACAGAACTTCTATCGACTTTAACTAGATATGTGCCTGAAGGTGGACTTGCTGGATAAGGCCCATAAAGCACTAATAGAGCAGGATTAAATTGCTCAAAGTATAAGTATTCCTAACTAGTTTATCTGAGACTGCCAGCAACCAGAAGATACTATCACATGGCAAATCAGGTACCAACTCCTGGATACAACATCTTATTTTCATTGATGCTGAACTATGGGAGCTTCTTGGCTATTCAACTACCAGACTGAAAACAGTGTTCAGTAAGAACAAATGTCTGAAACTCAAGCTGATGACTTGCACTAATGCATCAGAACAGAAGTCTGGAAAAATTGGCAGGTATAACTTCAGCATTTCCTACACCTGAGGATCTTTTCAAACCTTAGACCAGACAGCTTTATTACTAAGGCATTGTGTTGGGTCTCAATGGCTCTGGATTCAGATCGTAGCTTTTCCATCGTTTCCTTTGTATTCTTGGGCAGCTGGTTTAAAAAGTCATCTTCATAACTATTGAGTGGGTCTGAATACCATACATGCTCCCCTGCAGGGAATGTATCCATTGATATTTAATTTTCAGCAAAATTCCAAAGTCCAGATTCCTTAGCAATTTCAATCATCTCACTCATCACCTTGCAGTGATTCAGTCCTCTCAGCCCATTTGTATTTCTTGATTTGTTTTATTGTTATCATGTTGTTATTAATTTAGGTCCTGGGGCAGCAGCTCTGTACCCCCCAAAATGGTATTTATCCAGGCATACAGACTTTGTCATTATGTTTTTAGATATGCCCACTGCTGTAAATACCTATGCTTGAGTCACAACACCGAGAGCATCGGACACCTCTCATGACTAAGTGATGCTTTCTTAGGCATTTAGCATGAACATCACCAAGACAGTTCGGTGGATAAAGACCACAAATGTCTGGCCACTTTAGTGCTGATCTGATAGATCTGCTTTCAGGGGAAGGTTCTGAACTTCTCACTTAAGGCCAAAACAATGATCTTTACCTTCTCTGTTCACTTAAAAATACCTGCTTTTAGTCTGGGCATGACAGAGCTTTATTAACTGACATGTTAAAGGTTGTTGGCAGGTTGTTGGCACTGGTAACAGCTCTCAGACAGCTCTGCTCTTCTTTCTCTGATTTCCATGAGAGTCCACTTAAATCTTCAGCCACACTGTCAGGTCTACATCATGTTTTCCTAAGAAAGAGGAGTTTCTCTGGTGGATCATGATACTGTTTAATGTACATGCTACCAAAGGTGAGAATGCACATTGTTTTCATACCAGGAAAACAATCTGAACAGACTAATAAAGAATTAATGTTCTACAGAAGAAAATGGGTATCTGCTGGTGCTTTGAAGGCATCCACTTGTGTGGCTCAGAGCAGCAGCAACAGTCAGAGGAACTGCTATTCACTAGGGGAGAGAGAAGGGTTGTGTTGCAGTGCAGTTCCACATTTCTTATT
>NW_008666492.1:584-3021 GCF_000695815.1 Acanthisitta chloris | reverse complement strand
AAGGTGGGATCTTGAGCTAAGTTTTTCCTCACCGTGGTGCTAGGTGGAGAACATCTGCTTTTCCTCCTTTCCCTAACCCCTCTTCCTGCAATTTTGCTGGAGTCTGGAGGTGAGGGTGGTCTCTCAAGAGAGGGACTGAGGCAGAAACTAGTCATTCTTGGCAAGAGTTCTAACCTGTTGGGGCCTGGCTAGCAGAGGAGCTGTAACCTGAGCAACGGTTAAAGGAATGCTTAAGCAACTAAAAACAAGACACACAAAATAGGTCTTGCTGACCTTGTTGCTATCTTCATGAATTCCTGTGTCTTCAATCCAACACTTTATAATGGTCTTGCTCTCTCCTGCTGCCAGGGGTTTTTAGGTTTGGTTTTAGTTTTACTGCCTTATAGATAAGATAAGTGGTTTTGCTAACAAGCTAAGAATAGTGCTGTTGTTTAGGTTCTCATAGACACTGTGTAGCTCTTGTTATCAGTTTCCCAGGATGTGAGAGCAGGATGCAGCCTAAACTTGTAACCTATCATAAGTAAGAATTGTGCACATTGACAAGTGGAGCAACCAATCCAAAGTTGTGTGATCAGTGTGTAGCTGCAGGTACAGGAGACTTTTACTATGAATACTGTTAGGTGCCCTAAATAAAGTTGGCTATCAGAGCATCATCTTGGTGTGCTGCAGTCCGTCCCTCGCAAGGACCCCAACATAACCACTAGGAAAAGCTACGAAAATTTGGAAGCATCCTTACTTGTGGCTGTGTTTGAAGTGCCTGCTCTCGAAAGCAAACTTGGTGCTCTGAATCCCAGGGGGCCAAAAGCATCATGCCTGAAGGTTAAGAATCAACTGCATTAAGAGTTTAAGCTGTTGGCACGAAGTTAGGCATGCCAGGAGTGGTGTTTTAGTAGTCATCTTGCTCACTGTTGCCTGCACAGATGAAGAGGTATCAGCAAAAAGAGGGGAATCTCTGAAACTGAACTTAGAAAATGGATGTCCTTACAAAACTGTGACCTATAGCACTCCCCCTTCATTCAAGTAAGTACCTGCCAAGTGGTAGGGGTAAGCTAAGTGGGGTAAACTGTGCAAGTCATGGATGGTGAGTGCCTTGTGGAGAATGGATGTGCAGCTGGGCACCTGCTCAGGGAAGGATCTGTCCCTCCCTACAACACCCACCACTTGAGATGAACCTCAAGTAAAAGTAAAGCCTGAATGTGCAGATGAAGGTACAGGGACTTCAAACAAGTTTGGTACACGAATGGCAGTTCCTTAACTATTTCTTTAGCACAGGGCTGAATCAATGACAAACTGGTGCCTGCTCTAAGGCCTAGTTAGTACAATGTACACAGGCAGGAGAAAGTCCAAACTTCTGCTCATCAAAGCCCAGAGGGCTCTGCTGTGAATATGGCCTCGTAGATCATCTACCAGACAGCTGAATGTTTTCCATGGCATAATCTGCTTCTTGAAAGAAATGTAGGTGTCACATTTATCATCAGTGTTTTGATCGTGGGCCCCAAAGAATACCTAACTACCACCATTTGGGCATTTCAAATAAGAAGCAGTTTCATGAGAAAAGATGACCTTCTGCCACGGATCATGGGACTATGCATTAGAGATGTGAATTTTCAGGCTAATCTATTCAAGTATTAAACTTTCTTGGTAAAGTACGTGAATTATTTGTAAAAAGACATGATAAATTCATCCAGTACATGGCTCCTTCTAAGTGAAAACAGGCATTAAAACATAGCTATATATCCTATTAACTAGCGTATCTCCCTGTTTAGTAAGGAAATGTCATCACATTTGTTACAAAGGCAAACAGCAACACACCAAAACAGGATCCAATTTTTCTAAATAAATAAATCAATGATGTGTCAAAAATTAACAGATGAGTTAATATACCCAACGTTATCAAAACCAGATGGTGCTTCATAATATTCATCCTGTTCAGTCAAACCCTGAATATATTCTGGACCATCAGTACATAAAATAGGATGCTGCTATTTGTGATGGCAAACAAAAGCAATCATGCCTGCCAAGCACATACTATAACAGGCAGCATTTCAGCTCTGCTAGACAGAAAGTAATTAGAATGCTTTTAATGTCCAAAAGAATGATGCTGATAGGCTGCCACAGATGTGTAGATTTATGAATATTTATATGGTGGTTTATAGCTGACACTTTTATCAGTTGAAGAAGATAAAATATCTGCCTGACTCAAAAGCTTGACAGTCAGGTTAATAAAATCTCATTAAAGAGAATGACCTATGCAATTATATAGGATTTATTGTAATTCATTTTTGATTGTACTCTGCTTAAAGATGCAATTTCCCATTTCCCGATGCCAAATTTAGGCTGCATATCAAGATCTACGTGCTTTTTAACTCCGAGCCATCGCCGGAAGAAAGATACGCGTTCAGCATCTCAGTATCTTACACCTTTGAAGAAAAAAAAA
>NW_008666492.1:0-280 GCF_000695815.1 Acanthisitta chloris | reverse complement strand
GGCAGAGGTTGCTAGGGTCTCCCCTGAGCCTCCTCCAGGCTCAACACCCGCATCTCCCTCAGCCTCTCCTCCTACCACTTGTACTCCTATCCCTTCCCCATCCTCATTGCTCTTCTCTGCACCTTCCCCACCACCTCAACATCCATCCTGAACCGAGTAACCCCAAAACTGCACACACTACTCAAGGTGTGGCCCCACCAGCACCAAGTCCAGGGGCAAAAATCACCTTTTTTTGCTCTTGTTGACCACCCTGGTCCTGTTCCAGACCAAGATACCATTG
>NW_008666491.1:0-436 GCF_000695815.1 Acanthisitta chloris | reverse complement strand
AAAAAAATTATGTCTTAGTCCCAAAATGATACTTTTGCTCCCCAAAATGATACTTTAGCCCCCCCAAATGGTGCTGTACCCCCTCAAAATGATGATGTAACCCCCAAAATGATCCTTTAGCTCCCAAAAAAATTATGTCTTAGTCCCAAAATGATACTTTTGCTCCCCAAAATGATACTTTACCCCCTCAAACGATGCTTGAGCCCCCAAAATGATCCTTTAGCCCCCCCAAAATGATACTTGAGCCCCAAAACCTGAAGCTTTGGCCCCAAACTCGATGTTTTACCCCCCAAAATGATCCTTTAGCTCCCCAAAATGATCCTTTAGCCCCCCAAAATGATGATGTAACCCCCAAAATGATGCTTGAGCCACCAAAAATGATCTTTTAGCCCCCCAAAAATTATATTTTAGCCCCCAAAACCTGAAGCTTTTCCCC
>NW_008666490.1:93441-106990 GCF_000695815.1 Acanthisitta chloris | reverse complement strand
GGTACTTCGGGAGTTACAGCGCCAAGACGAACCTCTCAGGTGGGTCCTGAAAGAGAGCCCTGCTTCCTGCTGGACAGGGAGTACAGGCAGGTTTCTACTGCTCTCAACTTTGTACTGGGGAGAAGTGCTCATCTCGGGTCAGACGGGCAGCTGAGGGAAGGGGTCATTAATAGGACTGGTGTACACAAACTTTCTTTCTCTCTCCAGTGTGGAATTGCTGTTGTACCCCTGGGTGGCTAAGGTAGGGATGTTCAGATGTTCCCTTGCAGGTTACTCTGGCTATTGCTTCCCAGCCAGGGCAAGGGAAGGGAGAGGAAGCCTCTAGTCTCCCATCATCTGACTAACTTAGTGCCTGACACAGACACAGCATTTCATGGCTAAATGCTTAGGAGGGCAGGAGTTTTCAACCTCTATGTCTTAGCTGTTGATGTCCTCAGGTCAGGGTGTGGGACTTGACCAAAGTGGGATACCCACAGATGGTGGGAGGCAGCAGCTCTTGAAGAGCACTGGGAGAGGGAAGGCCCTACTGTGAGCCCACCTAGTCTACATGATGGTATGATACTTATACTTGGTGTTCAGCCCTGTCTTCTCCTTTATCTGGGTGTTGCACCAGTCTGTAGTTGGGATAGTGAGAGGATGCATTTTAATCTCCTTGGGGTTGCCTAATTAATACTGACTGTAGTTTGCCTGAAGAGGGTACTGCAAAGAGATTCATTGTTCTTTCTTCCCTGCTGAGGGTTTAGCCACATTACACTTTGGCATAAGCTGATGGAAGCCTTGTCATTCAGCTGCAAAAGATATTTCTCATATACCATCATATCCCTTTGGGCCTGGCTGCTGTTTCTTGGGGGTTGCCCTATGCAGGGCCAGGAGCTGGACTCAGCAATTCCTGTACATCTCTTTCAACTCACCATATTCTATGATTTTGTGTTTCTCCCCCATGCTCAGTGATTGCAGACACCCTCTCAGCTTCCATGGCACCCCAGGTCCTTACCCACTCTGAAGGGGATGCAGTGGAGCTCACTTGCGAGGTGTCCAAGTCCACCACCCAGCACACACATCTCTCTGTTGGCTGGTACCATCTTCAGGGAGCAGGAGAGCACCGTGCTGAGGAGGTCCTCATCCTCTCCAAGGACTTCGTCCTGAGGCCAGGGCCCTCTTATGATCACAGGTTTCTGGTGGGGGATGTGCAGCTACACAAGGTTGGGGACACCACATACAAGCTTTTCATTGCGGGGGTGAAGCCATCTGACCAGGGGCAGCTGTACTGCGAGGCAGCCGAGTGGATTGAGGATCCTGATGAGATGTGGAAGGACATCTCCCGCAAGCAAACAGAGAGGACGTCGCTGGAAGTCATGAGCCAGGGTAAGACCCTTGCAAACTCATGTGCTGGCTCCAACTCCCTTGTTCATTCAAGACTCTATAGCCAGGCTTCAGTGGCCCTTCACTTGCCTCCATCACAGCCCAGAGATCTGCTAATGGGTCTGGCCATCTTTGCTAGTCTCTGAGGGGATGAGCTGGCCTTGGCTCAGGGCCATGGCGGCGCTGGTTCAGGAGCTGTTGGAGCTTCACATTTTGGCTGTTCATGCAGTCAAATCTCCGATGTTGGCAGCAATCATGCAACTTTGCAGACCCATGTGAGGTGTTAGCAGAGAGAGCAGCATGTGCCTGCAGCAGCCTGGCTCCTTTGCAGAGTTAAGCTCCAGTGCATGGGAAAACTGCATTGTTAGACTGCCTCAAGGGTCTCGTGGCCTTAAAATAGTACACCACAGTCAGCACCTCGTCACAGTGCCTCAGCCACAGGCATAGAGGAACATGGGGATGTACTGCATGTGCTGCACAGCTCTAGTGTCTGTTGGAGGTGGCCTGTAGTACATGCTGTCACCAGTCTGCTAGTTTCCAGAGCAACTGGTGTTGCTGTTTGTTAGGCCATTCCTCTGAGCACCCTGCCTGCCAACCCTCCTACCACAAGCTCTTTGCTGACTGTGGCCCCTCACCCTGCTCTACCTGCAGATGCATACGAGTAGCTGTGCCCAGAGGAAGGGAAAAATCTCTTTCTCACCAGTAAGTTTTACCTTAAAATAGCCAAGACATGGCTGTGTTTAGTTGATGTCCTTCAACATATGCAATAAGTTGAAGGACATACAGTGAAATGGGAGCAAGTCTCCCACTGAAAACCTGCCTGGGGAGATGGTGTACCCTGTCCCCGTGCCTCAGGGCGGATGGATGAGGCTACAGAGCTGGGGTGGTGAGAGGAACCTATGTCTCATAGGAGGATGGTGAGTCAGAGCAGGAAACCAAAGAAAAATGGGTAAGGACCAAGCACCCTGAGTGTGCAGCTCAGCGGGGAGCAAGGTATCAGGGGGAGGGAAGTGTGGTCTCCCCTTGTCAGAGTCTATTTCCCGAAACCTGCCTGACTGGTAAAGCTTTATTCTCCTTATTGTGCACTGTTTGCAGCAAAGGCTTTCCATGTCTGCTGCTGCCTGGCAAGTCACGACAGTCAGTGCACTTCCCTGTATCTGCTTGTTGAAGAGACAATGTGTGGCTTCAGATGCCAGTGCCACAGGATCATTTAGAAACAGAGAAACCTTGTCAGAGTTTAGTATTTGCTGTGTGGTAGCCATTAAGCGTAGAAGCGAGGCAATGGTGGTAAGAGGGCATTATTGTGTCTGCATTAGAGCTGCTGGTATCACCATGGAGGAACAGCAGAAGGTGTATGAGCCCTCCATCAAATTTGCAGGGCTGAGGTGTCCCTCCAGCACCCAGTGGGGGAGCCCAGGCTGCAGGACTGGGTGCCCCATCACACTGTGAGCCAGCGACCACTCTGACTGTGGCTAACTGCTCCATCAGTTTCTATAAACTCTCCAGCAAATATTTAGGAATGCCAAACATATCTGCAGCAGCTGGGATTCCTGTTTGAAAACTGTTTATGAACCAGTGTTTAAATTCACAGGGTACTCTGCTTTCTAAAAATTACTTGAGCCCTTTCAGTTGTGGTCTGGGAGCTGCTCTGTTTTACTTCAATGTAGCCTTGCCCTTGTTTTCATAATTGTGGGGCACCATGGTGATCCAAAAAGTGAGTGGTGTGAGTCCGGTTGTCTTCCCAGGGAATCTGGGCTCAGTCCTACCTTCTGGTTTTTGGCCTTGCCACTGCTTGGGTTATGGAAGAGGGTTTTGGGGCACCCTGTGGGTCTCCGCCTGTAGCCACTCTCCAGCCAGGCTGATGCCAGGAACCAGGGAGCATTAGCCCTAGAGGCTTTGAATGCCCTGAGAGGAAGGTGAATTGTATCATAGGACTCAGACACAGGGTCCTTACGGCAGGCATGGCTGCCCTGCCAAGAGGATCTGCCAAGGGGAAGATGAATTTGTGCTCCCCCTGTCACTGCCCTCTTTGCTCAGCACCTATTGCTAGTTGGTGTGGTGAGTAGGACAGGGACCAGATGACCTCCACCTCATCTTGCTTCCCTCCTACTTCCCCATGCTGTGACAAGTCTTGACCTTTCTCCTTTCTGTAGGAACTAACCCAAATCCTTTCCAATTTAGAGAGCATCTCTTGCCCACAACCCACAGCAGCCAGCGAGGGCTTTACCATGTGGGACCAGCCACATCAGATTCAGACCAGCAGCTTGGATGCTAGCCCTTCTCGCACCATTTCCCACCACAGGCAGCAGAGTTAAAACCACCACTGTGTGATAAAGTCCCTTTGTGCCCCTTTCTTGCTTAAGGGATAGGTGTTACATGATGCAAAACAGCTCCAGCAGGTGAGATGGAGTAGCTCCCTGCAAAAAATGATGCCTCTGAGTTATGGCAGCCCTCAGTTTGGATGCCCTGAGCTGAGCAGGGGGTGGCTGTGGCCTGAGGCTATCGCAATGTGTTCTCTGCTCTGGGGGGATTACCTGCTCTGAAGAAGGGAGCTCAGCTCCTCAGGGCTCTGGCACTTCCTCCACCAGCGACTGCTGCTTGATGCTCAGACCTGGCAACCATCTCCAGGGTTGCTGTCTCCCCATGGGCAAAGTTTTCCATCCTGATTAATTTTCTAATGAAAGAAAATGTTTCAATAGAGAACTCCCTCCTGTTGCTCTCTGCAAGGCTATTGGTACTGCCAGGTGGGAGGGAAGCATGGGCAGAGCCACCCAGTACCCTCTTTGCTTTTGATTGCCCACAGGCAGAGACCTTTCTGTAGCCATCGCTGCTGCTGAGAGCTCCCTTTCTGAAGGGGATACCTTGAAGTTAACTTGCACAGTGGAAGCCCAGAAGAGCAGCAGCAGGCACTTCCAAGTGACTTGGTTCTTTGGCAGTGTGGAAGTGGCCAGGATTGACCCGCATGGGGTATTGGTTTGGGAGGAAGAATACGAGAAGAGAGCCAAGCTGGGGCAGCTCCAAGCGTTCAAGCCAAGCAACACAGTTTATGTCCTCAACATCTATGAGGTGGGACTGAAGGACAATGGTATATACCGCTGCTCCGTGTCGGAAATGAAGACTTCTGGAGACTTTTACAGCACCCAAACCAATATGTCATCAGACATCCAAGTCAATGTGAAGCTGATAGGTTAGTAAATCCTAGTGGCTGCTCTTCTGAGTAAAGTCTGCAGGATCCTTGACTAGGGAGTGCTTCAAGATTGGCCTCATCTTGATGGGGGCAACACACCTGCTCTTTGCAGAAAGAGCGCAAATGTGCCATAGATTTTGGTAGATAATGGGAAAAGCGCTTGCTTGGGCAAACATGAGCATGACAGATACAGGAGCTGTCAACAAAGTAAGTGTAAACTCAGTCAGCATGAAATGTGTATACTCTGCCTCAGACTCTTTGCAGTAAGTTCTGCAGAGTCTAGGTCTTCCTGTGTCTTTGGTACCGAAAATTGTGAGCAACACCTGTTGTTGCTCCTGAGGATCACAGGATGACCCAGCAGAACAGGTACTTCTGAAGGGAGGGAGGGTCACTGCCATTTCTATCAGGGTGTTTTCCCTGTTTTGGATGGATGACTTGTGAGAAACTACTTTAAGAAAGGTGTGTAGGAGACCCTTGGTTTCCTTGTCATTGTTAGACAATTGACTATTCTGATGTAGCAAGAGCTGCCTGCTGGGACTTGATTTCTTATGTATTTCTTTGTAGCCATGTCCCAAGAAAGACAGAAACCAGAAAAAAATCACCAAAACCCAACCACAAAACCTTCACCAAATTTATAGGAAAAGGCTGGTTGAACACTTCAGACAATTCCCCAATTCCTTTCCTCTTCCAGTATCAAGATTTATCTAGTCTTTCCATTTAATGCCACAGTATCTCTGGTTTTCTCTGAGGAGCACAGCAACATCCCCACTCACACAGTAACTGTTGTTTGCAGAGAATCGCATGCACCTGTCTGTGTCCACCAGCACACCACAGGTCGTGGTGGGAGATGCCTTGATCCTCCATTGTGAGGTGCAAGGAGCGACTGGCCCTGTGTCTGTGAGTTGGTGGCACCTGCCACCACAGCACCCAGGTCCCAGGGTGCTGGTGGCCACCATGGAGCAGGATGGCACCCTGAACCTGGGCAGGACCTACCAGGACAGCAGGACACGGGGGAGCCTTCGGCTGGAGAAAGCAAGCTCTGGCACTTTCACCCTGGTGATCCCAAACACATTGGATGAGGATGATGGTGGGCAGTACAGGTGTGAAGCAACAGAGTGGTCCCAAAGCCAGAGCTGGAGGGAGGAGGGGGAGACAACAGTGGCAGTCAACTCCATGGGTAAGTTGGGTCACCGCTGTTTCTGGGTTGGAGGCAAGACTGGAGAAGTGGGTAGACATACATCAGTAGGACAGAGGCCCTGTTGTGCACTAAGCTCTGCTACTGCTGCAGGATGACCTAGGGCTGATCACTTGGCCTTGGAGTGCTTCAGTTTCCCCATTTCTACCATGAGGTGTTTTTGGAGAGAAAAGTGGGACACAGCTAAAATGCCTGAAGACCTGAATGGCAATGGCTTGCTCAGCAGGTCTTTCTGACTGTCTCCTTGAAATACAAAATATCTGTTCTAGCAGTATAATTACTTACAGTAATTAAGCTCAACACAGGCACTTGCTGAGTTGTCTGGTGGTCTTTGTCAGAGATACACCCCTGGTGCTGATATCTGATTGCTTCTCCTTCCCTCTTGTCTGAGCACAGAGCTGTTAACCTCCCTGGAGTGCAAAGCCCACATCCTTTCTTCTTTTGATTGCCAGAATGGGTGCCTTTATGAAGAGGTAGCTTTTGGGTGTCATTTAGTGTGGTTTTCCTTTCTTGTTGCTGGGGTGGGTGCTGGAGAGCACCAGTCAGGCCACAGGAGTCATTCAGCTTTTGTGGAGGGTGGAAGAAAGCAGCAAACAGGACAGCTGCATCAGCAAAGGATCCCTGGCTCTTTGCCATGGTGTGGGACTGGGGACCCTGGAAGAGTGGGTTGTCTGGGAGATGGGGTGGGAGAGATGGGGTGAAGTAGCAGGGGGGCCAAGGATCACATGGAGCTGGATGAGCACAATACAACTAAGCAGAGAGTGGCACCAGCAGAGGAGCAGCAGGACTTCTGGCTGCCAAAGGGCTGCAGTGGGTGGGACAGTGGGGACAGAATTGCATGGGAAAGGTGGCAATTAGGTGGCACAGGGCAGGATTTCTGTCCCGGTGACCAAGGCTCTCTCCTCCTGAGCAGGTCCTGGTCTGCACGCCACACTGAGAAGCCGAATTGCCGCTGTCAGATTTGGGCAGAGTTTTGAACTCATCTGCCAAGTGAGTGCCAACTACACCCTTGAGGAGGTGCCAGTGTCTGTGCAGTGGATCTTCCAACCCAGCCCACCTACTGGACCCCACCAAGAGCTAGTCCAGGTCTTTCCCAATGGCACCATGGCCTGGGGGGCAGGACAGCAACACTTTCAGAGGAAAGCCCAGCTGATGAAGTCCACCACCTCCTTCAGCCTGCACATCCACAGTGCCACGACTGCCAACGAGGGGACGTACCAGTGTGAGGTGGAGGTCTGGAGGAGGAACATCCTGCCTGTGGGGCAGCCAGCGGCCATCACCAGGTCCAATGTTGTGGGGATAAAGGTGATGCTGCCAGGTAAGCAATGCCTTCAGCAGAAGTCTCTCTTTCTGCAACTTTAAAACCATCAAACATGACCAGAGGCAGCCAGGACCATTGATATCTGAGGTGTCCCCGCTGGGGTCACCTCCCAGGGCCACACAAGAAGGTGCTGCCTGTTCTGTTGCTTCCTCAGCACCTGACAACAGTCTTGGAGGCAAATTAGGTGTTGGCAAGTAGCAGTATCTATTTTGTTTACAGGTTATGCCAAACATATAGGGATCAGCCTTCCCACTAGTATTTTAAGCCTTGTGTCTGGAAAGAACGTGTCTCCCCCAAGAAGCCCTATAGAATGTTGGGGGTGCAAGGTACTCCCCAATGTATGGGCTTCTGGAGGGCAATGGAGAGAGACTGGCCCCTAAGCTGCTGCTGGGATGTCTGTGTTCCCTGAGCTTCCCCCAGTGCATTCGAGGTGTGCTGAGAAAGTGCCAGGGCTCTCTGTGGCTGGGAGCCAGCACTGAGACACAAGGTGCCAGGGGCTCTGTGGGGAGGTATCTCCTCCCCAGTATGACTGGGATGCGCAGCGCAGGGGCCTGCCCAGGGTTCCCTTTTATGGCCACCTCTGCAGGCAGGGTCTGTGCTGCCAGCGTGCCTGCCAGCATCATGCAGGGAGCCTCATCCTCTTACGGAAGAGAGATGTTGCAAACAGACCTCAGCCCCACAGTCAGCCCACCATGCACTTGCTCCCTGCCATCCCTGGTAGCACGGCGGTGTCAGTTTGCCCTGCTCACAACTGGGGCTGCTGGAGTAATTGAAGGGTTTGTCCTAGCCAAAACCTCTGAGCTTGTGGAGGCAGGTGTGGAATACTACTTGGTTTATTTTTTGCCCTCATGTCTGTTCTGACAGGAAAGTAGAGTTCTTGCTCTTTTTTCATGTGTTAGGTTCTTTTCCTTCCGATCCTTGGATTTTTGGGATCACAGCCCAGTGAACTGAAATTATGTATTTTCCATGTTTTTCTACCTAATGGATTTGCTGTAGCATAAGCTAATACATTTCCTTCCCTGTTCAGGCTCATTTCTATGGTGCTCTTCCTCCTGTTCCACTGCTACTCTTTTTCCTCAGCCCTGTGGCCGAGTGCTGAGGTGTTCCATGTAACACCTGACCTACAGCCAGCAGGGGCAGCAAGGCTGCAGGGTGGTACTGAGGCTAGGGGTGACAGTAAACAGCATCTATGAGCACACATCTCTATTCCTAATGACATTAAGATGAACAGGTGTAATTGTAGAGTGTCTAAACAGAGGAGATAGTAGTGGCAGAGCTGGAAGATACCACGATATTTGGCTCCAAACATATTGCAGCTGTTGCTGGATACTGCAACACTGTAAAGATGGTTGGAACTGGGAGAGGGTGATGCACAGTGGGCGACTGCTGCTGGCTCTAGTACCACCTCTTGGAAAGGCAGCATGAGCCAGTGAAGGATGTTTGAGAAGGTAGAGAAGTCTGGCAAGGAAGCAGATTCTAGCAGTAATAGGTTGAGGCAAAGCTGCAGAAAATGAAGCTGCAAATCATGAAAATCACCAGCCTGTTTCTTCACATATAAAATCTCATAGCTAGAGCCTGCAGAGACACTGGAGTTCTTGACTTTTGCTTCAGCACTTTGTTTACTACCTGGTGGCAGTTGGTGCTTTAGGAGTTTACATGCTGCTGTGAATCTGGTCTGTGAATCAGCTTCAGGTGGGAGAGACATATTTGAAAAGTCCTAACAGAAGGGGAAGGAGGACAGATGCTTAGGTAGTTCAGCATCTGATTCTTGGTCAGGTCCCGTAATTAGTGCCCTGGGCAGGCACATGCTCCCATCAGCCTCTCAGTAACACTGCTCTCTGTGGCTTCCCTGTCTCTGGAGTGAGCCTCAGGGCTTTTCACCTACAGTTCCTCTGGCCAGCTGCCCACACGGAGTGCTGCACCGGCCATGCCCTTCTGCATGCTCTGCTGCTCCAGGGCTGGGCACAAAGCATGGCATTGGCAGGGTTCACAGGGAGGCAGGCAGCGAGGTGCACGGCGTGGTTAATTAAATTGGAAATGAAAGGGAAAACAGCACCGTGGCTTCGTGTGAGAAAAGAAAGGGCAGGCAGCTGCTCTGCCCTTTCAGTAATTGATCTTTAGCAGTAGCGAGAGGAGACCTGAAGCTGAAATAAAGAGGCTTTGCAGCAAGTGCTCTGCTTTTTCTTGAGGTGATCTCCAAGAGTGTAAGAGCAATTTTGCTCATCAAAATCAAGTGCCCAAGGTAGTGGTTTCTGTGGCTCCTCTCTGAGCTCTAAGTAGCTTTTCCTTCTCTGGAGCATTTTATGCCCCAGCAGGTGTCAGGTCGGGCAAGATGCCTCCCCACTCCCATTTGCCAGGCAGTTCACCGACTTGTCCAAGTCCCTCTGAGGAGGAAACTGTCAACCTTTTGGTGAAAATGTTTCTGTCTGCAAAGGGAAGAAAGAGAAATAGGGTACAAAGAGAAAAGAGCAGCCTAAGTGGATGTGAGCAGGGAGATTTTGTTGGCAAATTTGACATAGAGGCAGAGGCAATATACAGGGTTGTCAGGAGCCATCAGTTGGGATATTTTGCATTGAGTAGTCTCAAGAGAGCCCATGAAGGCCTCTGAAGTAGATTGCTAGAGTTTTGAGAAGAAGTGCTTGAAGGAAGGGTAAATGTGTAAGCTTTCTCCTGCAGTGTCACTCTTCCCCATCAGCCTCTGTGGGAGAAGCTGTTTCCATAACCTGCTGCTGTTGCATCCCCTGGGGAAATGCCACAGGGGTGAGGACTCTGCTCAGCCTGCAGCCAAGGGCAGGGGTCTCAGACACTCTGAGGGGGCATCTCAGTATGTCCTCTGTAGCCTGTTGCCAGAACAGCACCCAGGGGCTGAGCTTAAGGGAGCTTGGTCGTCCCCAGCCTCTGTGGCACAGGGTGTCCTGCTGCTCAGCTCATACACAAGGAAAGTGCTAAGAATGGAAACTCAGTCTACAGCCCCTTAAAACCATGATGGTGTCACGTGCTGAGTAATTTCTGCTTACCAAAGGGTAGATACCCATGTATGCTCCTTCCCCTGACTGTCGGCTCCATCTGACAGAGCTGGTGTCTCAGTGTGGAGGGGAGCCCTAAGGAGAAATGCAGGTGGTTAGAAGACCTTAAAGATACCGATTTGTAGCCTTTTCACTGCTGGAGGAGAAGGAAAAGTGTCAGTAACAAGTCATGTGCTGTGGGAAGAGGGTCCCTGAAAGCAGGAGCAGCACAGGCACATCAGGAGCAATTGTGTACACTGCTGGGGGCAGAGCTGCAGGCAGCACCATAGGAATCCTCTCCTGAACTGTGCAGCACTAAGTTGAACAATCGCTGGGTATAATCACAGCAGATGTGTGCGAATTTGTCATGTGGTGTTGGATTAATAACCTCAGCAAACACCTGAGATGGCAACTGTTAAACTGTTAAATTGTGAAATCCACCAGGCTCTGTAGTCTCTGATAGAAGACACTTGTTCAGTCTCCAAAGCCGTGGGCTGGTTTTGTCACTTTTGCGTGAGCCTGGTGATGGAAACAGTGGTAGACGGATACACGTGGTTCAAACAGAGGCTTTGCCTCCAAGCTCCAACATGAGAACTGCCTCTATCCCCCATTCCTGGCACCTCTTCAGCTACTTCCCTGCTCAGGAACACCCCGCTTGGATTCCCCACCATTGATCAAACAAGGGTGTGTGGATTTGCTCCTTCCCTCCTTCCTTCACACCCCCTGCTCCAGCATTCCCTAATAGGTCTTTGTCTTCTGCACACACTCTTCCTCCCTCCTCTTTTGGTAGGTTTCTCTCAGGACAGGTTTATTCCTCCCTTTGCCAGCATCCCAGTATTGGCAGCTGCAGCTGGCATGATTATTTTGTTTCTCTATTTTAGAAAGCAAGCTTCAGGTAGATACAAAAGACAGCTCTGTGGAGATTGCCAGCGGTGCTGACACGACCATTGAGTGCAGGATTGTGTTTGCCCAGAGTAATTCACAGTTTGCTGTTACCTGGTACCTCCTGCGTCCTCTGGCAGATGCAATCCCCCTGCAAATCGTAAGGGCTGACTACAGCAGCATACTGGAATATGGGTCTGAATTCAGGTCTCCTGCAAAAATGTCCCGGCTCCTGAGCCAGAGGGTGTCCAGCAACATATTCCAGCTGCACATTCTGTCCATGGACCCCGGGGACCAGGGCAGTTACTACTGTGTGGTAGAAGAATGGCTCTGGCTGGTGGATAGCTGGTACAAACTTGGAGAGGGAACATCGGGAAGGACCACACTGGAGTTCAAGCTCCCAGGTGAGCAGATGGTTTTCTCTTCCATAGGCACTGCTGGAGAAGGTTGGATCAATTTATGACAGGCCCCTCGCCTAAGCTGGCAGAGCTTAGGAGGAGCAATGGCTCCTGTGTTGGATCTGACACTTAGGGATGCAGGAGTTGCCAGTGCCTCTCAAAGGGAAACAGGGAATTAGGAAGATTTACCACATTATTCCAAACCAACTGACCTGCTGTTTTTGCCACTGGCAGATGAAGTTGAATGCTTCATAACAAACTAAATTGTAGCATTTTCTTTTCCCTCCAACACATGGTGCACTTGATTCGTTGTACAATGCTGTGAATAGAGAAGCTGCCCTTCTCTGGTACTCCTGAGCACCTTGAAGGCAGATACTCAGTTTTTCTCACCCTGCAGCACATTGCTACTGAGAAACAAGGCTGAAGGTTCACCTGCTCCCACATTAAGCACTGGCTCAGTTCTTCCCTCTCTCAGCCTCACTTGGTTTATGGGTTGTAGCCCTAAATAAAATGGATCAGAGAATTCTAGGTTCCTACACAGCTTTTGATCCAAAGGATGCTTTATCATTTATTTGGAGGGGGTGAGAAGTATTACAGCAGAGGGTTGTGAAAAGGGTGCAGAAGATGATGGGGGGCAGAGGGAGACATTCCAAGGAGAATGAGTCATGGGAGCAAGGGGCCTGTGGGTGTCCTGCAGAGGCTCTTGCAAGAGGCCATCCCATTCCCCCACACATTGCTCCATAACATTTCCATCAGCTTTTGGGTGCAGGCAGAAATATTTCTATGACGGTGCAACACTGCAACATCTCTTTCTGCTTGTATCCTACCCCAGAGCATGAACTGCAGATGGAGAAAACCAACCACAGCATCTCAGCGAGGGAGGGTGAGGAGGTGACGCTGCACTGCTGGCTACAGGGTGCCCACCTGTCTAACACCCATCTCTCAGCCACCTGGTTCCAGGTGAAGAAGAGTGGCGGTAACAGTTCCCTGCTCACCCTCCACTACGACGGCACCATCGAGTACCCCCAGGAGAGCCTGGCAGGAAGGCTGTACCTCCGCCGCCCCTCTGCTGGCAACTTCAGCCTGACACTGACAAGTGTAGAGAGGGATGATGCTGGGCTGTATTACTGCCAGATGCAGGAGTGGCAACAGCAAAGCGAGGGGAAGGAGTGGGCTCTGCAAGCCTTGGGGCACTCAGGGTACACCGAGCTCACTACCATCCCACAAGGTAATGCTGCTAGGGGCAAGGACCTGTTTCACCCTGTGCCATTCGTTTCCCTGTAACCATGCTGGGGTGTGTGAGGATAATGTCAGCTCTTTGCTGGTGATGCTGGCTGCAATGCCAAGCATGCAGCAGGCCCAGGAGGACTTGCTAAGGGATTGCAGAGGGGATCAGTGCTGGGTTGATCACCAGAGTTCTGTTGGGAACCCTTTGAGGGACATGTGCTATGAGCCTGGTGGGGGAAGCAATGAGATACCGGTCCTATTATTTTGGCAGGGTTCAAACCCAGGTATGTGGGATTGTAAATATTGAAGGTGGTGGTCAGGTGAGATATCAAGAGCTCTGACTGTAAAGCATGTGGTCCAGAGCACACTTGGTCTGCAGTGCTTTGTCGCCTGTCTATGGGACCATTGGCACAAACCCCTGCTGTCAGTTGTGCCACTGGGGCCAGAACTGTAACTGTTTGGGGAAAAAAGTTCTTGGTGTGAGTTTTCTGGTAAGTCCATCTCTAGTGAGGTCTCTATAAACAGCCTCTGTTCTCATTGGAGTGCATGCTGGATGCAAAGATAGAGATGCAAATGTTTAAGTAAATAAAAGCAAAGGTTTCAGTCAGGCGTACACAGTGTTTTTAGGGAGGTAACAGGGAAGATAAAAGTACTCACACTGCTGCTTTGGGGAAATAGGAGGCTCAGATGACCCATGTGGAGGAAAATATATAAACTGTGAAATCAATTATGTTGCATCTAGCTGAGAGGATCTCACAGTTCTACTCACGCCTTCAGCTCTGGAGTTGCCATGCCCGAAGGCAGCCCAGGTGCTTACATGGTGCTATAGCTTCTGCAGCAATTACCAGTGCTGACTGGTGTGGAAAGGGTGACCCTGTAGAGCTCTCCTTTGTGCCTGCTACTGGCACAGGCAGGGTCAGAGCCTACTCTCATGACTCTGCACCTACAGCAGAGCTAATCTGGATTTAATTG
>NW_008666490.1:73562-93402 GCF_000695815.1 Acanthisitta chloris | reverse complement strand
GTTGTCCCTCATGGCTGCCTCTAGCATTCAGATTTCTCCATCATCAGCTCCCTCTTCTTACCCTTTACTGGTGGAGTAACCACTGCTAAAATTGTTCAGTAACTGCTGATAAATTCTCCAAATGTTGTGTAAGTGGTCTTGCCAAGTGGTTTTCATGGTTTCCACAAAATCCAAAAGATTGGCTGGGTGTCTTTTCCCCTCTCTTTTTTTTTTTTTCCTTTTTTTTTTTTTTTTTTTTTTTTTTTTTTTTTTTTTTTTTTTTTTTTTTTTTTTTTTTTTTTTTTTTTTTTTTTTTTTTTTTTTTTTTTTTTTTTTTTTTTTTTTTTTTTTTGTTTTTGTCAGGGGAGCAGTGTGTGTGTGTGTGTGTGTGTGCATGTATGTTCCTCCAGTGATGCAGGTATGAAAAATTAGAGCTTTTCAGTTATCACGGGACTAATCAAACATGGTTTTTTGAAGTACCCAGCAGGCCCACCAGGAGTACAGACAGCCCCCACCTCAACTGGGGAGCTGTTCTGCAGGAGCTGCCACGGACAAGGATGGTGCTCACAGCTGCCTGCAGCTCAGTGTGTCTGAAATATGGTAGCAGAGAGGCAGAAGAAAGGAGGGGCAGATGTCTGTGGGGGGGATGGGGACCTCTTGATCTGGTTTGCTTTGCTTTCCTTTTGTCCCTCCTTGTGAAGTGGCGCAGCCTCTGACAGATCTCTACTTCACCCTGCTGTCACTGGTGTTAAGCAGGGACCCAGGGGTGTGAAGGGTATGTGGCTTTTCCTTACTGAGCCCAGTCTGTCATGGGTTAGCTGGAGAACTGTGCTGTTCCTGTTTCAGATGAATGAGACAGGGCCTTATCTGACCTCCCCAGACAAGAAATTGAGGCAAATTACCTGGTTTCTCTACCCCTTCTCCTCAGGTAGCCTGTATGAATTCTTTAAAATTGGTAGCTGTTGAAGACTGAGGGAAAAGTATTAAGATAAGTTGTAGAAACAGTAGAAGACAGAAACTCAACCTAGCTTGGGGCCTCACTATTTTTTTCTCTTTTCCTCCAGAGTCAACTGTTACATCTAGGATCTGCTCATCCCCATCACTGCTGAACTTCATCCTATACTTATCACCAGTTCTGGGCCTTCTCCTGGCCCTTGTTGCCTTTGGCTGGTACTGCAAATTCAGAAAAAGCAAGAAGGGCAACATCACAGGAAACCAGATGATAGAACTGTAAGGGGATACAGAGGCCAAGAAAACTTAGTTAGTCTATAGTGGTAGATGGAACTTGAAGAAGTGGAGCTGGACAGCTGAGGAGGACTGAGTAGTTGCAGAGGAGCTTTTTGTTGTTTTGTAGTAGCTCTTGCAATGAATCTTTGTTTTTGCTTTTGATGGAATGTAGCAGCTTTGAATTACTAAGCAAATAAGATTTTCATAACAAGTGTTCCTGTCCCTTAGGTACCCACCCATTTCATACTCTGTTCGTTGTGGTGTATTTGAGGTCCTTGCAGTATGTATCCCCCACTGTGTATGGAAGTGGTGTTATTCCTGTGCAGGAATGAGGGAAAAAACAGTTCTTTTTGCACTGTAACATGAAAGTACCAAATTGCTACTCATTTTAGGCATCTTCACAAAATTGATGTGGTATGCAGGCTAAAATCCAGCATCAGAGCTGGAAAAGGAGTACTGGTGTCCCATTTAAGGCATTGCACTCACCCTTGTCCACTCTTTTCTGGAGAAGACACTGCTGTTTTCACATTCTGAGAGCTCCTGTGCCCAAAGAGCATCTTGTCTGACAGCAAATGGGTCTTCATCACAAAACCTGTCACAGGACCACGAGGACTGAGTGCAAGGCTGGCTGGGCCTGAAGAAAGTCCATAGCAATGGTACCACAGCCATTCACAAAAAAAACCCAAATCCTGATGACCCAATAAAGGATTGGCATGGAGTCTTGGATCCTAGAAGGAAGAGGTGGGCACTAAGCCATCTTGAAGATAAGTGCACAAAGGATTTCCAGCTCCTTGCTTTGCTGGGACTACTGTAGGAGAAGACAGCATCCAGCCCCTTGTGCCTGGGCTGTCTGTGTGTCAGGAAGCTGCACAGCTGGGAGCTGGTATTAGACATGTGCAAGATGTACCATGTAATAAAAAAGCCCTGTGTGTTCTTGCAGGGTAGCTCCTCTATGCTCTGCAATCCAGCTCAGGCTTACCTTTCCAAAGCTGAGAAGCTCTGCCACCTGATGACTGTCTGGCTGATGCATTAGAGGAAAGGAGATTTCCATCCAGTCCCTACAAGTCAAGGGATATTCAACCCCTAATTGTGCAAAGTGGGATGTGGTCCCAGCGAGTTGCAAGGTCAGGTGTCAGATCAACACTCAAAGCACTGTCCTCAGACAAAAGTAACTGCATAGAAATCACAGTAGACATTTATGAACCTGCTTCCTTTGACCAAAGGGAGGTTTGGAGACACCACAGTCCCTCTAGATGATCCTTCATATTCTTTCTTCATTTTGCTGCCTGTCCTTGATCCTGAAGAACTGATAGGTGCTTCAGCTTCCTTCTTCTTGGAAACATGCTTTTTGCACACATTTGGAGACTACTGCTCCTGTTTCCCTATCAGCCACCTCTGTACTGGCTGCCTCCAGCTTGCTCAGCCTTTCCCTGTGAAATATGTTTTCTGGACCCCTGTGCAGCTTTTCCCTTTCCTGCCCTGACCCCAGCTGTCTCTCTCACAGAGTGAGTGCACAGAGCTGCACGTGGGGCTCCCTGCAGAGGTTTCTGCCTTGCCTTGTGGATTATGTCCCACTTGCAGATCCCAGTAGGATGTTTGATTTTCTGTGTGCATGTGACTGGAGCACTGTTTGCACTTGGCTCACAAGCATCAGGCTTCTCTCTTTGCAGATTTGCTATCTAGCAAGTTGTTCCTCCACTGTGTTGAGCCTGTTGACTTTTCCTATCTAATTGGAGCACCGTTTGCATGGGTATGTGGAACAGCTTTCAGCACCAGTTTGTGAGATTCTGCTGTTTGTCTGAGCCCTGTCTCAATAATACTTTAACTTATGGACCAGTTTCAGTCTGTTTGTCAGAGAAGCAGATGCTCCCAGGATGCTAAACTCCTGCAAGTTTCATGAAGTGGTAGGTGGATGAAGGAGACAAGACAGGCAAATTGTCCCTGTCCAAGGGAAGGCTGCAGTGTGAGTTGGCTGCCAGGCAGCCCTATGCTGGCTGCTTGGTGCCTGGCTCATATTTAGGGGACACAGAAAGGAGATGTAGGTGTGTTAGGCCACAGAAAAGGAAAGAACGAACTGCTTTTGACTATCAACTATTAACAATTAATCTGTGCACATAGTTTATCTGCCCATTTTGTGCTGTTCCTCCATGTTTTAATTTGGATTGTTTTCTTAGCTTGCCCAAGAGTACCTTGGGAGTATACTTCACAAACCTTGGCAAAGTCAAGAATATATATGACACCTCCTGCTTACCCCTTCCACAAGGCTTGCAGTCTTCTTGCAGGAGGGGCAGGTCTGACATGCTCTGTTTTTGTTTAAAACAAACAAGTTTCTTTTTTCTTGGATTCTTCTAGGTACTTGTGAGTACTTTGTCTTTGTATCTCTCTGAGGATTGCAGTTAATAAGACGAGGGTGTTTCATTTCTTCTTTTTAAATATAATTTTATCCCTTTCTTGTCACTTGATGTCTCACACCTCCTCAGGTGTTAGCACAGCAAACCACTAACGGATGTCTTGACAACCCATTCTTTATGTGACTTAGATGGTCTTGATGAAGGTCATCCTTTGTCATCAAAAATCTGACTGATTTGGTTGCTACTCCTTACCAGAGTGCTGGGAACAGTCCCTACACTGATGCAGTTGTCATTTGTCTGGGTCTCTCTCCATTAGCCCTGTGAGTGACCTGGCTGGGCTTGGTGAACCTCCAAGCCTGTGCTTGGCTACCTTGGCATTCCATTGTGGGTCTGTGAAAGCATCTTTGCTGCCATCTGATCTT
This sequence comes from Acanthisitta chloris, assembly GCF_000695815.1. Lineage (NCBI taxonomy): Eukaryota > Metazoa > Chordata > Aves > Passeriformes > Acanthisittidae > Acanthisitta > Acanthisitta chloris. The sequence continues at coordinate 89,423 of NW_008666490.1, read as the reverse complement.
CACATTAAAAGCTTCACACTCTGCTGCAACATGGATTTTTTGTGTCTGGTGGACTAGGGGAAAAAGGTGGGCAGAGAGGAGGTTTCTCCATCAATAGGGCACTTTCTTCTTCTGCCCCATTTTTGCTCAGTTAACCAGAGACCTTTGTAAGTATCAACTTTCTATTCATGCAGGTTTAGAGGTTTTAAGTTTGTAAGTGTGCCTAGGGCCTTGATGAAAGGGTCTGCAAGAAGAATGTGTGGTTTTGCAGTGGTGGGGTTTTTTCCTCTATTTCTTTTTTTTCTGGCTTTGCTGGGTCACCGCCAAACCTTTCAGCTATATTTTTAAGATGTATTTTTTTCATGAGTGAACTTAGAAAGAGCTATAACTTATCACAGCAAAAGCTCCAAAACAATCCTATTTTTAAAGAGAACATTTCAGTCAGCTGAAGTAAATGTATGAGAGGGAGAGAGACGTATGTGCTTGGTGGGTCAGGAGGATGATATAGATTTTGATGCTGGAGCTCTTGACCACCTTTACCCACCCCTATCACCACCTGTTTTTTCACATCCAGCCTGTGATGTAAATTAGAACAGCTAATAAAATATATATTTAGCTGTTATAGCCCCTTGTGAGAAAACAGTGCAGCAGCATAGACCTTACAGCAGCAGAGCAGTGCCCCCATTGCACCCTGTCCCCCAGATGTTCCCCTGCCCAGGGAATGTCCTGCATAAGGACAGCATGTGGTGGGAAGGTCCAGGGTCCTTTCACAGGCTGTAAAACAGTTTGAAGGGGCTGCAGGGCTATGCAGAGCTTGGTCCATGAGGAATTAATCCACTGGGAAGTGATTGCGTGGGGCTATAAAAATACAGGCACTCTGTTGTGTGTGGAAGGTTTCCATGGGAAGGTATAGAAATTGTAAGGCTGGGGAGAGCAGTGCAGCACTGCCTCCCAGGCAAGCCAGCACACCCCTGCAGCTTGGCAGCCCCACACTGTATAGAAGATGGATGATGTGTGAGTGGGATGGGTGGGAATATAACCCCTGCATTGCATTGCCTTCCTGGAACACTTTTACAGCACTTGCCTTTAGGCGGGAGCAAGGACAGTGCCCAGTGGCACAAAGGATTGTACCAGTGACTCTCTCACCTGCAGATGGATGTACCGAGGACCTTTGTCTGCAAGGTGCCTCTATCCTGTGAGGAGGGAGGGTGGATGATGAGTTAGTTGCTGTGCAGGAGTGGTGTGAAGTGGCTTGCAAGCAAGGAGGTAGTTTGTGGCTGATGGTTTAGGGTTTCCTGGCCTGCCTCGCTCCCCTGCAGCAGAGAGCACAGCAGCAACATTCTGTCCTGTACTGCCAGGACCTTTGTCTGCTGAGGAAGGTTATCAAACTTTCAACAAATTATTCCAGACAAATGACTTGGAGTTATCCTAGGATGTCCCCTTTCAAGCAGCGTCTCTTCAGTACTTCCTATTAACTCTGAGTTGATTTTAAAATTGGACATTCAGTTTTCTTCTTGTGAGAAACTATTTGAAAACTAGAAATGAAAGAAGCAGCTTTGATATGTGCTTTGCTCTCACTTGATGCCATTTTGCATTCCAGCTCATTCCTGCAGCCCCTGCTTGTTTCATGTGTCCTTTGGCTTGGTCTTCGGCACCTTAGTCAAAGCAGAACCACTCCTAGGACTCTGGACCTTCCTTAACCATTATGAAACTGCTGCATCATATCTGCCTACTGCTGGTTTGTTTGGTCCTTCTCCAATTGTCTGCGCCTCCCTCTTTTCTTCCAGCAAATAATATGGCATTACAGGAACAATTATTGTTATAATTGCAGTTACACATAATTGCAATTGCACAAAGGTAGGAAAAGGCAGCCCTTGCCCTGCATGCTGCTTTCCATGGCAGCAGCAGTACAACTGTGATGCTTGAGGTGGGAAGGATGTATGACAGGTAGTGTGCTATCTGGCTCACTTTGCTGCCACAGCAAGCAGGAGGGACCAGCTCAGTGTCCTTTCAGCCAGCTGCACTCATCAGCAAAGAGGCTGATTGTGGTGGTATAGGTCTGATAAAATTAATGGTCCCCTACCTGCTTGGACATTAATAAAAAAACTGAATAAAAATCCTTTCATGTACATTGTTTAAACCAAACACATGCTTATTTCCCTAGCAGCTCCTATTTAGAAATGCAAACTGGAAAGCACGGTCCAGAGGCTACTTGCTTCTGGAATCAGGACATGAAACAGAATACCACAAGGCCCAAATTCAAGTATGTGCTCATCTGGGCTCTCTTGCTTTCATTCATTCATTGCAATTTTTTCCTTTGTGTTTCTAAGGAAAGTTCTATGTTTATAAGTGACGCTGGCAGGGAGCTGAGCCCTCCTCTACCACCAGTGCCAGTGAGCTCTCCAGGGATGTGTGGGTGCAAGCTTCCTACTGCCATGCAAGCCACTCACCTCCACCAGCAGCTTTATTTAAACAGAATTATCCAAGTAGAGGTTATTTTGTCTTTTAAGTGACACTGAACTCCTTCCCCCTGCAAGCACAGAGTGTAAGTCTTGTGCCTGTGCTGCTGGGAAAAATGAGGGGAGAGGGAGGGAGGTGCTCCTTCAGCACCTGCAAAGCCTGAGCCCTCATGATGGGTGCTGTCCTCAGACTTCTCCTTGGGCACCATCATTAAGACAAAGCATGGTGGGGGGTGGCTGCACAGCAGAGGGTGACTGTGAAGCAGAGTATAACCTGGTCTCTGGTCTTGCATGTGCTGTACCTGTTCCTCCCAAGGGGAGCATTCATTTAAAGGACTGTCAACTAACTGAAAATTCACTGGCAGGGGGAAAACCATTATTTTAAGCACGAGGGAAAGAATGGGTGAATGCTGAGAGCAGTACGGCCTACCAGGAGGGGCTATGACTCCTTGCAGTCCCCTCGTGGGATGCTAATAGGGAGGAGAGGTCCACTGTCCCATTTGAAAGAGAAGGGCCATGACCAATCGATGTTAAATGTGGCAGTAATGCCTCACGCGGTGGCCGCAGGATAAAAGGCAGAGGCAGCCTGAACTGTAAAGACATTTCATTTCCCTGGTAATGAGGGAGACACACTGTGGCAATGAAACCAGGGAGAGAGAGACTGTGAGATGCTAATTTCTGTTCCTGCTGCTGCTGCTGCTTTGATCTGAAGCAAATGCCCGTTTTAAATTGCAAACGGATGCAAGTCAGATATCATCCAGCCAGTGGCTTACAGGCTTAATGAAGTGGGACGTACACTTCTGCCTGGTAATGTTAGGAGAGGCAGGCAATTCTGAGAGGAATTACTGAAAGTCTAAACAGACAGGAAGGACAGAGGGGATGTCACGGGGTAACTCTCGCTGCTGTCAGTGTGGCACAGTCCCGTTTTCTGTTCTTGGGAAGCTATGTCTGTGGCTAAGCTCCCTCAGCCCCTCTTTGCTTAGAGAGAAAGCTGTGAACATATGGTTTGTGCTGTTACATGCCTGTGTTTTAAGGCATGCATCCCGTACAGGCAATGCAAGGTCATCCCAGTCTTTGGTCTTAGAGCATGAATATCAATTTGGTGCATTCCCCAGGTGAGGCAAAGGTATAGGAGGCTAGATAGCTCATTTTGTGCTATCGTTTGGGCATTTAATTGAACTTGAGCAAGATAACTGACAAAGCTGTTCTGGGATAGACCCAGAAGCTCCTGGGAATGGAATCATTAATCCAGAAGCAGTGACTGGGAACCTGGTAGCTCATACTGGACAGCTGCATCTGACTTGAGACTCTGTTTTGGGTAAAGATCTGAGCTGTTTTGAAGAATGAATGTCTAAATGGATATTTATTACACTCTTCACAAACACAAAGCTTTTGGGTCCTAGGATGAGGTTGGAGTTCATTATGTATCTTGCATGGGTATTCAGAGGCTTGGATGGCTCTGCAAGCTGCTGTACTAGACCAGCCAGATATGGGAAGACCTGCAGGCACCTGTGAAGACTGACCTCTGCACTAAGCAAGGATGAAATGATCTGGCTATTGAAAAAGGCAGGTGTGGCTCACAAATCTCTTAGGTTCTTTGAAGGAGTCAGCATGTGGATGAGAAAAATCTCACAGACACAGTCTATGTGGAGCCAAAAGAGACTTCACAATGCCCATCATCATTATAGAAACTAAGTAACAATAGGATAAAACTGGCAGGTCCTTGCGTGAATAAGCTATTTGTTAAAAATACCAGGGAGAAAAGAAAGCAAATGGTTCTGACAGAAAAGCGAGGTCACCAGCGACGAGGCCTTTGCTGCTCAAGAAACACAGAAATGGTCTGGAAAAGAGGATGATTGCTAAGCAAATAAAGATAATATTAAGTTAGTTAAAGTGTTAGCAACAAGGACTGTCTCTGGTGAAATGCACAGGGCATTATGAGACTGGATAATGAAACAGCAGATGACATTTGTGTAGATAACTGTAAAGTGAGACATTGTGGCAAAAAACGTCAGTCTCAGCTTCACACATAAAATGTTGGGCTTTGAGCTGACCACTGTCATTCAGAAGCAAGATCTTAATGTGAGAACAGCCAGATGTATGTAACATCTGCATGATTTTCAAAGCAGACAAGACAGAAAAAAAAGAAGTGAGTTATCAGGAAAAAAAACACCAAAACAGAGGGCATAATTTTGCTGCTGTCTACACTCACACCTTCTGTGCAGGGCTGTTCTTCCACCCTCAGACAGGACAGCAGGTGTAGCCAAGGTGCAGGGAGGGCTAGTAGAGGTGGATGAACACCCTGGTACATCTTTCAGGTTAGGAAATGGCTGAACTGGTCAGGCCTGTCAGTCTGGGGGAGATGACTCCAAGCTGTGAGAGAGGTCTCAAATGGCTGCTGTCTACACTCACACCTTCTGTGCAGGGCTGTTCTTCCACCCTCAGACAGGACAGCAGGTGTAGCCAAGGTGCAGGGAGGGCTAGTAGAGGTGGATGAACACCCTGGTACATCTTTCAGGTTAGGAAATGGCTGAACTGGTCAGGCCTGTCAGTCTGGGGGAGATGACTCCAAGCTGTGAGAGAGGTCTCAAATGGCAAGGAAAGGGAGATGACTCCAAGCTGTGAGAGAGGCCTCAAACAGCAAGGAAAGGTCTAACAGTGACTTGGCTTTCCTTCTCTCCCTGCATAAAAGCAGTGGGGACACTGATGAAGCTAGCTGGCAGCGACCTCAAAACAAAAAGAAGGAAAAGGAGCAGGGTTTTCACACAGCATGATGTTGGAAAGTTGGGGATATTGTGCTGTAATTTTATGTTTTCTAGGAGAAAACAATCAATGAAGGAACATACTGAGCATTGCTAACCATGAAATAGACTTTCTGGTAGGTCCTTGAGCAGTGGGTTTGAGGAAGTATCACATCACACATGCCTGCTCTGCTCTTATCTTCTGCTTTGACCATTGCTCAGACAAGGTGAGGAGACTATCTAGTCTTACCATGAAGACTTTTTTTTATGTTCTCATTCCATGTTTTCTTTGATGATACAAAAAAAAGGCTCATACCCATTCAAATGGTCACATTTTCTTTCTTTTGCACAGCCTAACAGGGTTGGGGTTTTTTCCTAAAAAAGCTTCTAAAAGCATTAAAATCCCCTTTCACTACAGTAAATCGTGTGAATCTGTAGGCCACTAGGCAAGATGAAGCTTTTAGATTATCCATTATCCTTTATTTTTCTACAGCATCTTCTATTCAAGGACTGCACACTATCACAATAGTATAGTTGAGAATTTTCTCTGCTTAACAAATGAGGGAACTTAGACATAGTGGTCTGCTGTGAAACAGGCAAAGAAATTGGAAATCTGCTTTTGTAGAACATCTCTAGAGAAAGAGACAGGAGGAAAGACTGACTCTAAAAGTGAGAATCAAAGGGAAAAATCTTTCTGCTGGATCCAAAATAAGTTTCCATAGAAACAGACTTTTTCTGAGAATGAATTACTGCAGTATGAAATTAAGATTGTGGATCTAATTCTGCAAAATAGTTAAGCATGTTCTTTCCTTATCCCCGTTCAGCCCAGGATGCAAGCATGTGATTTCCATGGAGGCTTATGTGCTTTATTTGATGGAGGAAGAAATAAGGATAAACTGCGTTGAAGTGGGATCTGAGCTTTCTTGTGCTTCCTTGTCACTGGCAAACTTGCAACTTATTTTTCATGACAGCATGTGTTGCTTTGCTGCCAAAAGTATAGACCCCAGTGACCCAATCTGAGAGTTCAGCACAAAGTTCTATTAGACTCTTGCCACTACTGGGGAGTGGAGTCACCCTAGTGTTTACATTGCTGGGTATTTTATTGTTTTGTTAATTAAATTTTTTCTATTTGTGTGCAGATTTAATTTTACATGGGATATTTATTCTGTAAATGAATGTCATGGTGATTATCAGATAATTAACTTGAGAACTGATGGCATAAGAGGTTGATATTTGCTCATAATCTGTTTCTTGTGCACCTCTATTTGTGGCCCATAGACATTTTAAAGACAGGGTAGGTTCTTAGTATTTTGCGGGCTAGTTGCTTTTATTATGACTGTGTGCTCATAAATGATTGGTTTTAGTTTCAGCTATTTAAGACTGTCATCTTTTTTTCACCCCCTCTGTAGTGACTTTATGCTCAGCCAAATTAATAGGACAAATAAGGTTTCCTCAGTTTTATCTCTGTTTGCTGTACTTGAAATAGATGAAGCTCTTGTGTAGCCAAGCTGTGGCTAACTTCATGCAAACTTTCCATGTTCTTATTCCCTCTTTATTTGGCACAGTCTTCCAGCTTTTAATTTGGGGAGGTGTGTGTTTGTAGACCCGCCCCAAGCATTTCCCAGCAGCACTACAGAGCCCCACCTAATAAACTTTAGCATGCTAATGATAGTGCTTTAGGACTCTCTTGAAATGCTGAAAAACAAATAATCCCTATGGAAATTGTATTTAGTTTTCTTGTTCCCTTCTCTGAGCCCTTGTGCTTGTCCCAGCCAAAATAAACTCTCAAGGCATTTAAACAATCCATCTTCATGTAATGTTCAAACACGGAAGCTGCTGACTTGCTTGAGTCCAGATGAATGATCTCCCCTTTCTTGTCACCCACCAGGCCACCAGTGCTGTGGCTGCATGGTTCTTGTGTTCACTGGAGTGGTGATGGTCACTGATGGTGAAGCTGGTGCTGGAGTCTGAGTCCTTAATAGGGTGGCAGCAGCAGTTGAAACTGTCCTAGCACTGCTGGGCTTCGGGTTTCCCTTACAGCTGGAAACTATCCTTTATCAAAATTTTCTCTGGCAGGGAGGTGGAAGACATGCTTCATCTCCCAGGGATTTGGTTGTTCCTTAGAGCTTGCTGAGAGCCACCCTCCTCCTCCCTGCTTTGGGACAGATTTTTGATTTTGTCAGTGCCTGCCATGCTGTTACCATCAAAAGTGCACACTAGTGATGGCAGAAGTTGTGTCTCTCCTTTGGTAGTGGTTTACAGCTCCAGGATTTTCAAGGTGTGGGGAAAGGATGCTGTCAAAGGAAATTACATTCCTCCAGCAAAACCAGTGAGGGGAGCCTAATGGACTACCTTTCTCTTCAGATGATTTCAAATCCCTGAAGAGGCTGTGACCTATGTCAGAGTAAGAAGTGTTGAACAGATTTGCATGGGGAAAGCAACTTTTGTCACCCTTTTGCTGCCTCCTCAGACCTCTGATCCCACGGGCCCAGCAGGGACAGCCACCCAGCACAGAAACTAACCCTTCCCACTCCCCAGCTAGACTTACCCAAGTCCCTCCTGGGAGACATCCCAGGCCCATGAAACAAGCTGTGGCCCTGTGCCTGCCTTCCTCTGTGCTTCAAACCTGAGCCAGATGGGTACATCCCCACACAGACCAGCTCTGCTGGTCCCTGAGCCAGGCACATTTCCCTTCTGAGCTTGCAAAGCCTTTTGTTTGTATGCCCAACTGAAGTCATGAGGATGGATTAAAAAAAAATAATTCTATTTTTTCATCCAGTGTGAGATCTCTTACTCTTGGCTATTTTTGTCATAATTGGTTCTGGTTTCTGCTAATGATCTGAAATTCAGCATCTATTTCTGCCTCAGATACTTTGATAACTGGTGTTAAGGAAGAAGATTAAGACTGTTGTTAGCAGGGAAGGCTGCAGGATATATGGATGCTGCAAACCTGTTAGTGATAGACAGAAGGTTGTTTTGAGGCAATGGGACTGATTGTCTGGGATTCCTGTCTTAGTAGCAATGAAAAACTGATAAGGTAAGTACTGCTGAGAAAATCCTGTTAGGGAAGGAAAAGAGCAGACTGGGACTGAGTGATCAGTGGACACACAATATTGAATATGCAGTTTCTCTACAAAATTGAATTCACTTTTGGCACAGAAGTAGGAGTCATATTTCTCTCCCTACTGCACTTGCTTCACACACACACACACACACACAGGCACAAGCACAATGCTTGTAAGGCACTCCGAACTTTGATGCAACAGGAACCCCAAGCTGCTGTGACACATCACTTCCTACTCCTGCAGAGAAGCAGCTTCTCCTTTCTTGTGGCAAGTGCTGAGGCCTGGGGCTGGGGGAGGCCAACAATGCCCAAACTCTGACTCCTGCCTTGCAGATCTGCTGCTTGCCACTGCAGGCCCTGTACGTATGTCCAGGCAAGGCTCTGTCCAGTTGGCATTGACATTTGGAAAGCATTTTCTTGATGCTTCTAAAATGCCATTTTTTCCTCTTCAAAATCTCCATCTTCTTGATGCTTCTAAAATGCCATTTTTAACTCTTCAAAATCTCCATTTCCACATCTCTCAGTTGCAGAGCTGACCCTCAGCATCCTGAATCTCCATATGGAGCCATCACTTTCCTGCCTGCCAGGCTATTTCTTAGCTTTGTATGCATCATGAGAGCAAGCTGAACAAGTGTCATCATGTTTCCCTAGCTGCAACTCAGCACCGTCAGCCACAGCAAACCTGCAAGTGTCTTGTCAACTTTTTGCTACTCTTGATAAAATCCCTGAAACCCTGTGAAAATCTAGCCACTGCAATAGCTGCAGACTCAGCAAGGTGAGCAACATCTGGCAATAAACAAATTTGTCTGTAAAGACAACCTGCAACATGAGAGAGGCCATATAGTGCTGTGCAAACACAGACATGTCCCACAGCATCTGGCAGGTTGTGGTTAAATGGTCAGCTATCCTTCTCCTCTTCTGCAGACAGAGGGGAAGCAGAGCCCATCGGACACCTATCACCTGATGGAAGCAATGCTTGTACTCTGCTGCTAGATTTTTGGGGTCCATTCTCCCCACAAAGAGATAGGATGTGGGCAGAGAGGAGTGCCAGACTTCACCTGAAGCACAGTAGCTGTTACCAGCACAGCTGCCTCTTGAATCCCACCTTTTCCTCTGCAATGAAAGAGGATGAGACTTATTGAATCCTGTTTCAGAGGAATTGAAGAAGGGTGGCTTGGAGACCTGCAACAGTGGTCCCAGGGCCATGACCCACAGAGCAGTAAAGAGTGATCCAAGGAAGCAAGGGCCCTTGTAGGGTTTCTGGTTAAGAAACAGACAAGAAGGCTGCAGAGACATCAACAAGAAAGTCAAATTAAAACCATGATTTGTTGCCTCAAAATGTTGAGAATCACCAAACCGTGGCAAAACTGAAGAAATCACCATCTGGAAGAATCAATGGGCTTTTGGGTTGGTAGTCAAAATCAACATTATTACCTGCAAGATCCTGACACCTCCTCATAGGCTGAAGAGGTTCATATCTGAAAATCAGTAGTACCTTCAGGCCCACAAGCAATCATTAGAGACAGAAATATTTTGCTAGCCTTGCAAGGGGCTCTGCCTGGGCCTGGAAGAACATCTGCTTAGCCCAGAGCTCAGGGAAAGTGACACTAGGTCAGGAGGGACATGCTATGAGGCAGTCTCTCTCCTGCAGTGTAGTCCCTGACTCTCACTGTGGCTGTGTTCACAAAACACATGGTTATTGCCCCTCCAGGCACAGGTCCTGCATCTCCCCAGCTATTGTCTGACACCTCTTACCGATGGATGTGTCTGGGCACCGGCAGTGATGCTCAGGGGACTTGTGCAGCTGCTGGGCTGACCAGCCTTAGCAGCTGCATGTGCTAGGAGCCAAAGAGCAGCTAACCACTTCCACCCAGAGCTGCTTGCTGACTGCCACTGCCACCAGCTTGGTCACTGCTGGCGTGACTTGCAGCCACCACCTGACAGACAGCTCAGCACTGTGGTTTCTTCTCACCCTGTTACCAGGCCACACGTCACATCTCTCTAAATCACCTCTTAGAAGCTTTCACCAAGGGCCCACAGCTTTTGGGTCTTTGTTAGCCCTGCCTGCATATCATCTGGCCAATGATGATGGGCACCCACGAGGGACCCCTCATGCACTCCTATTCAGTTCCTTTCAGGTGGTGTAGGAGAGTGAGAGGCCATGGTTAGCTGCTGAGTGGCCATTAACACAATTGCATGGCTGCTCACAGCAGCTGGTCTGGCTGGGATTTTGGAGGAAGTGGGGGCCGAGCATGGCAATGTGTGTTGGAGAGGACTGTGTGGGACATGGAGTTAGGAAGGCCTCCTGTGTGTTTTGGCTGGCCTCAGTCAGACAGAGTTTTTCACCTGCATACCTCATGTTAGGTGTAAATAATGTTGCAGTGAGGAAGTGAAGATGGAGAGACTCTAGCCCTTAGCTTGGAGTGAACTACGGTGGATAATTACCTTCCTGCTAAATGCCCATGGCTTTTTTTTTTTTTTCATGATAGGGCTTTTCTGACTCTGACTTTCAGTCACTGAATCTTCTTTTACCTTTCTCCACTGAATTCTTAAAGACTGTTGTGAAGGTATTTGCTCAAAGCATCTCACAATGGTTTTTGGACAACCCAGACTAAGCTCTTCATGTTCTTCACTGGACAACATTTTTTTCCAGTCTTAGAAGATCAAAATGGGTTTAAGCATGCAGAAACTTAGAGGTGTAAAAGCACTGATCTTTCAAGTAACTCACATGGGGAGGTCTGGTTAAATATTTGAGGATCAAGTCACCTGTACTTAAAAGAGAGCAATTAAGGAAACTAAATATGTTCTTGAAGGCCTGAATAATTCCTTTACATCAGATTCCCCTACAAAGATGACGCTGGAGGTACTTACGCAGGTCTTGCCCTTTTCTGGACCAAGAGAAAATAGCAAGACAGACTGAGAGAGAAGGAGGAGCTGGAACAACAAGACTGTATAAGTATCATTAAGCTTCCAGGTCATGATGATGTACAGCCAAGAGGTCTTGGGAACTATGAGAATGAAAGACCACATCTCAAAAAGAAATATTTCTTTCACTGAAGGAAAAAAAAGAGCCACACGCATATTAAAAAAGAAAAAAAAAGGAATAAGAAAAAGCAGTGTTTGATAAGGATGGCGAATGTCATACTCACATATTTAACAGCTCTTGGGATGGTCTGGAGAATTACAGGCCTGTTCGACATGCATGCAAATGAATGCAATGCCTAGCAAATTAGGAGAATTGGCCATGAAGCCTACATGGGTAAGACTGCTCGGAGGTGCAACCTGCAGAGATTCTGCAAAGGGAAACCACATTTCCTGAACCCTTGCAAGTCTTTGCACAAACCAGTGAATTAGCTGAAAAAGAAGAACTGTCTGACACAATTTATTTGCCTTTTTTGGCAGAGTTTTTGCAAGTACCTGTTCAAGATGTGGCTGCAGACATCCAGCTAACACTGGAGGAAGTGGCTTATTGTTGTGCACTGATACTGGCTGGAATGTGGGCGAGCAGGTGGTCAGTGGTGCCGTGGGATGAGGTACAAGTGACGTGCCTTGATCAGCCACAGTAACCTCTAGGGGCAGGGATAAATGTGCCAAAGCTGCAGTGAAGCTCAAGAAGGTCACAAATGAAGGAGGAGAGGTAGGTGGAAGACCTGAAGGAGGAAGCAATGGATTTACTTAGAGGGTAGAAAGCAAAGTGGTTGATAGAAAGGGATGCCTGTGCCAAGGATGGTGCCATAAACAGGTACTGAGGGGTGAAAGTTGTTGTCTCCTCAGCGCTGCATGTTTATGTTCCTGACACTGAAGATCTGGGTGTGTGAGTCACTAGCACGCTGGCAGCAGGGACAAAGCTGCTTTGCTGGGCAGTTTCAGGGGTCTATGTTAGACTAATACCAGGGGAAATGCTGAAAGAAGTCCAGAATAGGAGTATGATCCAAAAAAAGCAGCATACAGGGAGCAGAGAGTAGTCCCTTCTTGGTAACAGCCAAGCTGATAACCTCCAGGCATGGAGGGCCAGGCTGGTGCTGAGCCACCAAAGCACATCTGATCAATAACTCAAAGTCCCGACTTGCACATTAGCAGAGTCAATTATTAGCTCTGCCCTCTGCTTCCTTGATTATTATTTCAGCATGTAGCAGCTGCTTCACAAGTGTTATGGCCCATCACACTCTGAAGGGACTGAGTTAAATGCAGATTATTGACCGATGAGGCCATAAGAATGTACTGTAAAATATACAGTCATGTTCGCTCATAAATCCCCAGCAAGAGTGCTTTTCAAAGCAATTCTTCTTGTGGTAGGACTCTAGGTCACTGTCAAGGCCATGAAAAATGTTTTTTCCACCTTATTCCTGCCATCTCCTCTATGGTGGTGGTGTCTCTCTCAGCATTTCATCTGTTGTTGAGTGCATGGTTGTTCCTTCCTTGAGCTTCCTGGGCTTCAGTAGGAACACTCAGGGTGTGACTGATTCTGCACATGGGCAAGGTGAACTGTTTTTGTTCTGGCCCCAGGTTTTCTGCTGCTCTTGAGTTTCCCAAGTTGCTTCAAGTTCCTCAGTTTTGGCTGAGATTGTGGGCTTAGTTTGTAGCAACATGAATTCTGGCGAGCACAAGCAGGTTAAATCATGAACTGTTTGAACATCAGGTAATGACAGCTTTCCCTCCTCTGCTAGTCTGACATACTCCTGGCTGTCAGCCACGTGCTTCATGGAGGCAGGCACAAGTGCCTGGGTTGTTTTGGTTTGTATCCTCAGCTTCAGGATAAAAACTTCTTTCAAGAAAAGGGATACATGTCTTTATGGTTATGCATTAGGAATGTTGTGCATCTATACTGAAAACCTGTCTCCATTGAAATTGCTGGTAGCTGGGCCAGCAGTGATGAGGTGCTCAGCAGTTCATAGCTCAGTGGTTTTGTTCAAAAACCTCAGAGGAGCCTGGGCTCATCCCTGGGCAGGTTGATGGTCATTGCAAGCATAGCTCACGCTGACAGCTCACATCCCTCTTCTGATTTATCAGCTAGACATCAGAGAAGATGACTCGTTTTGACCACTGCCCCCAGGCTGAGAGACCTGCTGTTTTACCCCAGGCAGTAAAGTTTCATGCCCTTGAAATTAGGTTCCTGCTGCTGGCAGCCTGTTGAGGCTTCCTTAGTGCTTCTAAGGATTTCTTGATCTGCTTCTCCCCAGGGTGCTCCCCTTCCAAGGACAGGAGAGGATTTCACATGCTTTGAGCTGGAGCCATAAGAGATGGCTAATTTAGAACTTGACATATTACCAAAGGGGTTTTGTTTGTTTGTTTGTTTGTTTTTAGTATAGTTTTGACATGACTCTAGGGCAGGTTTTTTTCTAAGCTTTCTCAAGTGCAGCATTCTGGCCACAGTTATGGTTGCAAGTGTTTTTAAAATGTTTCACTGTTAGAGTCTCTAAGATGCTTGGAGCCAGGCCCTTATGAGTTCCCAGGGAGGCCTGAATCTGCCAGGCTGGTGCCAGGAGATGTAGGGAGGTCCTGCTGAGTCCCAGCTACTGCAGCATATTCTGTCATGCAGATAAAAGCACTACAAGAAGCAAGGGGACAGAGTGCATTCCCCATTATGGTAGGGACAGCACATAAACCCTGCAGACAGTTTTTGGGGGTGAAGAATAAGCTTTCTATTGTCTTCTACACTGGTATTTACTGCTGTGAGAGCTGCCTGACCTTCAGAAAGGACCACGATGGCTCACTGGAGTAACCAGAGTTGCTTCTAGTCATAGGGGGTAGAAGAGAAAGGGACATGTTGCCCTGTGGATAATGGTGCTGTAAGAGTCTAGGCAGGACTGCCAGGGAGCAGGGAAGTGGGAGCCGAGTTCCCAGCCTTGTTCCCATCTTGGGGAGGGTGTTCTGTTCTCGGCACAGCCTATGTCCAGACCTGGTCCTTTAACTTGCACAGGGGAAGGAGGTGAATGTCACAAGAGCAGCTGACAAGGTGGATACAGTCATGTTGTGGGTTTGTGTCTCACCTGTTACCTGTAAAGAAGTTAACACAGTTGTACTGCTTGGTACATGTCCTGTCACTTGTCCCACCCACACTCCACAGCATATTGCTCCCCACTGTAAACTTTGTCCCAGGAAGGGCTGTGCACAGCAACAGACAGCACAGTGTAGCTGGTGGACTAGCTGCAATAGGATCACACCATGTCTTTGAGAGCTGTGAACTCCCTGTGTTTATATTGTTTAGCTCCCTTTTCATCTCATTTTTTGTTCCTTGGGGGTGTTTGTCTGTTAACACACATGCTTGCCTTCAGCTGTGGCATGCACATTTACTTTCACTGCCAGGGTAAATCTCTCATACCAGCCCTGCATAAAATCCTCTCCTTTCCCCCTCCTCTCTTTCATGCCCTGCATACGCTTGAAATGCCTTTGTCTAAAAAAGAGGTTTCCTGGTGATGGAGTTGTCCTCCTTATCAAGGACATCATCACAGTGGGGCTGAACTCATCAAGGAGGAACAAAAACTTTTGAAGGCTGTCCAGGAAAAGGGTCACTGTGAAGTGACCTCTGTCCCTTCAAAGACCTGAGGTATGGGGAAAAGCCAATGAGCCACTGATTTTTTTCTTTTTTTTTCTTACCTGTCATTGTTGTAGAAGTCTAGCCAGCTTGGAGTATCATAATTGCCTCATGTAACCTGTCTGGATATCCAGACAATAACTCCAGCACATGTTATGTATGCATTGATATACACTGCTGTCTTTGCCTGCTCTAGAAATGTCAGGCTAAACGCGATGAGAGACCTGTGGTGTGATATGAAACCTCTATACAAACTGTGAGTAACTGAAACCACGCTGCACCAGCACAAGCTGTTCATGCAACACTTCCAGTCCTGCAGCAGTTTTCAGAATGGCTTTCTCTCATTTCCCTTAAAACCTTCTACATCCCCACAGTCGAAGACTCAGATGTTAGACTTACAGCTGTCACCTGGTTAACATCGACGGGGACATGCCAGATCTGTACCAGTTTATACAGTAATCTTTAGGATGAGACCTCTCACAGATTCCCAGATGTGTCTCACTGGTCACCTTGGACCTGTTCTTGTCTTCAGCCTGGGACAATTACCTGAATACCAAGGCACAGCTATGGAATTAGATGCGGTTATCTTGGCTCTTTGAGGGATGCAGGTTAGGCTCCCATAACCCTAACTGTGTCCTTTGATGTCTGAGGCATGTGAAAAGACTTCAGCTTTTGGAGAGGAGGAGGCTGGCAAGGAATACAAATAAGATTTGCTAAACCACAGAGGCAGCAAACAGGGAGTTGTTCACTGAACACTGCAGCACAGCCACCATCAGACACTCACTCAAACTGCTACACCTCTTTGGAAAAAGCTACAAAAGGTAGCACCTCTTCATGCAGCAGGTCCTGGACAACTGTCTCTCTCTACCTGCCAGAGACGCAAGCAGCCCCAGCAGGTTCATATCCTGGACAACTGTCTCTCTCTACCTGCCGGAGATGCAGGCAGCCCCAGCAGGTTCATACAGGGTGAGAGACATTCAAGTGCAACAGGCTCAGCAGTAGGGTACTTGAAGGGGATGGGAAGTGTCCTTTCACCCCTTGAGCTCTGAGAGGATGGGAGCTGTGAGAGGATGGCGGCGACAG
>NW_008666490.1:71196-73538 GCF_000695815.1 Acanthisitta chloris | reverse complement strand
CTTTCCCATGGTCACAGTGGGAGGTTGGGCTAGAAAGTCTATTGGTGTGACCTGCACAGGCATTTCCTAGGTATCTAATCCCAAGAATTAAAGCCTTGAGAGAAATCTCCCTCTGAGCAAAGCTGAGGATTTGGAAGCTGAGAGGTAATACTGATAGAGAGAATTATCAGGAGGTTAAATATGCGAAATCACACTGGTGTCCTCAATTTTTCTGCTCCTGATTTCTCCGCTGTGCCAACATTCAAGCTTGAGCGTGTCCTGCTGGGTGATGTCTCATCTTTTCTCACTGCAACGCGGAGGTCATGGTTTGTGGTTGAGGGCCCCATTGGTGGCAGTGACCCAGCGAGTACTGAACAAGCTGAAGCCTCTGATTAAAAATGCCCCTGTTGGGAGAGAGGATGTACTTAACCGTGCCCTGGAGAGGTGTAACTACCTGGTGGCAGCTGAGACATGACCAGTGTGATGGTGGGGGTTTCAATCCTTTATCTGCTTACCCACATTTGTGGAAATAGAGGATATAAGCCAGGGAGACCTTAATATAGCTGGGACTGCTACCCTCTCAATCAAATTTCATTGCAGTTTGAAGAAAGGGCAGTGACAACACATCCATGGGCTCTCTTAGGCCTCCTTACTGTCTAAACCAGCCTGGAAATAAACCTCATCTGGAGTGAGGCTTCATCCAGGGGTGCTTTTGAGGCTGGCGGCTGCAGGGTGGCTGCTAACACCTCACAGTGCTGCTGGGCTGGTACTGCCTGCCTGCTGCCAGACAGGCTAGTGTTTGCACTGACACGCAAATGCACACAGGCTGCAAGGAGTGGTGCACAGAGGCTGCTTCAGCTACCAAGCACTTGATTAGATGTGTCAGCCAGGAGGTGCTGGGGGGCAAGGAGAAACCCCTGCCATGGGGCAGATAGCCCCAACAGCCAGAGGCACCATTGGCCCAATCTCAACAGAGACATGGATGTTTATAAAGCAAGGCTAAAGCACCTGCAATCCCCAAATAAGCAGGAAAGAGTTACGTATGCTTGTGCCTGTAAATTGCAAGGCAGAGGAGATGTAAGGTGGCCACATCCTGAGGTCAAGGCTGGAGGAGCTGGGGACACAGAGCTGAGCTGCCTGCTGGAGGAGAGGGTTGGGATGGTGCTGCATGGGAGTGTGTACAGGGAGGAGAGGAGTATGGCTCTGATGTGTAGGAGAGGGCTGAGGCTGTGTGCTCCCTGGCCATTCAGGCATCACCATCAGCAGCAGCTTGGTTGTCAGACTGGAAAAGGTCTTCATGCAAAGCCAGCTGGTCTGGCTGACAGGACTGGGAAAAGCCCTCAGAGCAGAGAGCAAGGCTTGCTGATGCAATTCCCTGTATGAGCACCTGGACTGGAAGGAAGGTGAGGGCTCTTGCCAGGGAAAGCAAAGCTGGGTAGGCAGCTCTCTGCCAGACAGCTCCCACATTCAGACTCAAACAGTAAGTCCCCTCCTGGAGCATTGGTCTGTTGATCCCAGCTCTGCTTTCCAGAGGGGCTCTGCTCACTCAACTCTCCCACACTCCAGGTTGCAGCGGCATGCCTGGAACAGTGACATCATGGTTTTAATGACATGTGGGTGAGCTCAGCTGTTGGGCGTAGAAGAGGAATGGGTGGGCTCTCTGCTCTGTAATTTAAAAGCTGACTTTTGTTTAGCTGCGACTACATCACCACCAGCTGGGAGCACCAAAGCCCATTTGCCTGCTTCTAGGTCAGCAGTTTTCTGTCCTTGCTGTTCAGCTCCTTGGGGACTCCTGTCCTGATCTTTGGGCCTGAGGCACATGCATTCACTGTCTGCTGGTGGTCCTGCTGACACAAGGGCATATGTCTTCCACCAGAAAGCACTCTGGGCTCCACAAGTGGTTGAAAACTTCAGCTCACTGGGGAAATTCCTAGTGCTTGTTGTGTGGCATAGACCCATGCTCAGTGCAGGACAGACCCCATGTTGTCCTGGGTATGCACTGATGTATTTTTACTTAGAAAGCCCCCCCCGGTCAAGACTCTTGTCTTTTGCTTGATGCACTGCTTTATCCCAGGGTGCCACTGCCCTTTGAGCCCCTTCCTCAGCCCACAAGCCCTTCGAGGAGGAGAAGGATGATTGAACTGCTCCTCTGCCTGCTGACCACCCACCTCCTCACCTTGGGATGCTGCTTTTCCAGGCCAGCCCAGCAGTGCTGGCTATTGAATGATCCCCTCTGCTGCAACACCTCTGTGTGGCTTTCCAGGCAGCTGGTCCTTGAGATGGCACAGCCTGCTGCATCCCCACCAGCCTCTGGCACCGTCCTGCTCAGAAAGAGGTTTGGGAGAGCATCACTGCTGTGGGAG
>NW_008666490.1:70547-71137 GCF_000695815.1 Acanthisitta chloris | reverse complement strand
CCTGTTTTGAGTCTGGGGAAAAGTCTCCTAACTGCCTGAGCTGCCTCAGCAGTGAAACTCTCTCCCTCCCTGCTCTGGTGCTGCTCTGCTGGCATTCGACATGGAAATGATCCTGATTTATCCTGGAATAATAGGATGAAATGGTGCAAAGGAAAATTTTACACTGAGGATCGAGATAAATTGCCCAGAGCACAGTCAGCCAAGAGAAGGGGGGGAGGGGGGAGGGAATTCCATTGCTCTGGTCACTCTGAGGACCAAACATTGCACTGGAAAATAAAATGTCGGAAGCAACGTGATGCTGGCCAAGGAGTGCTGGCTGAACTAAAAGGGGTGGATGCTGACCCTACACAGCCTCCGGGGATTTACTCGCAGCTGATGCACGACCTCCCAAAATTTCCTCCTCGCCCCGTGCCCCCGCCGCCAGCCGGGACGGGGAGAGGCAGGCGGCATCTCCCGGGGCCCCAGCACAGCTGGAGCCGGGCAGGGCTCCCGGAGGGTTTCTGGCAGTTTGGCACCATCTGCTGGGGTTCCCGGGACACGGAGCGGGGAGGCGGCAGCGCCCCAGGACACGAGCGGGCAGGGAGGCACGG
>NW_008666490.1:68755-70517 GCF_000695815.1 Acanthisitta chloris | reverse complement strand
GCCTCTGCCGGGGAGGCGGAGAGCCCGGAGTCACCGCGTCGCTTGGGTTGAAAAGACCGATAAGGCCACCGACTCCAACGGCTTCGCCCAACACCACCGTGTTCACTGCTAAACCACGTCCCCACGTGCCACAGCCACACACTCCTTCTGAACATCTTCAGGGATGGTGGTTCAGTGACTCCCTGGGCAGCTCGTTCCAATGCCTGACCACCCTTCCAGTGAAGAGAGTTTTCCAGACGTTCAATCCGGGCGCAACCTCTGCAGGAGGCTGGTGCTGCTGGCGCCCTGGTGAGGATGGATTGGTGCTGTGCTGTATGGCAGTGGCTGGGGGGAGCAGCGGCTCAGCACCACCTGCCCCACCACGCAGGGTCTGGGCTGGGCAGTGCCCACTGGTCCCATCCCCTCTCACCCGGTCTCAGCTGTCGTGGAAGGCCCTGTACAGCCACCCGGGGCACTGCATGGTGAGTTACACGAGGCATGCGGGGCTGACACGCACCAATCACGGAACCATGCAGCGATAATGTGTCTGGCATGCGCCAATCACTCGACAATCACACACCAACCACATGATGATCGTGTTTGGCATGTGCTTTGTGATTGATCATCGCATGGTTGGCACGTGATCAGTGCATGATTGTCCTGTGATTGGTCTGTGATTGATGCCTAATCGGCATCTGACTGGCATATGACCATCACATAATCATGGTGTGATTGTTGCATGATGGGAACATGATAGGCACATGACGGGTGCCTGGTTGGCATGGTGTGGGCTTGTGACTGGATGGCCATGTGGTTGGCACACGACTGGTGTGTGCAGTTGGCACATGCTGAGTGTGTTCTGGCCCCACATGCCTTGTGTAACTTGTTGTGTGGTGCCCCAGTTGAGTTTGGCTATACAGGGTCTCCCAAGGCAGCTGGAACTGGATGAGCAGGGGATGAGACTGGTGAGTAAGGAGCTGCCAGAGGAGCAGCCCCTAAGCACCCAGCCTGGTCCCTGCTTCATGGGTTGGGTCAGGTGCCAAGCCTCTCTGCTCAGCAACAACAGCTGCTACCATACAGCACACTGCTGATCCATCCCCACAGGGACTCTGGCAGTGCCCAGTCTCCCACAGTGGCTCTGCCTGGAGCTGCTGGCTCCCTGTAGGTCTCTCCCTGCCCTGCCCAAGGAGCAGCTCCCAAGTGCCAAGATCCACTGCGGTTTGTTCCATGAAATGCCAAAGCTCCTTTTGAGTCATGTGCCCATGCCACTGCCAGTGGCACAACTGCAGGAGTCGCAACACATGTGCTGGGTGCATTGTGGACCCATGGTGTCTGTGTGTTTGGGTTGGTTTGGGTTTGGTTTGGTTTGGTTCTGGGTTTTCTTCCTTGCACAGACACCTTACCTGGGGCTTAGGTTTTTGTCTATAGTGTGAATTCACCTGTCTTAACCAGGCTTTTCCCACTTTCCACTCCTTCCTTTTCAGGTAATTCCTTTTAGTCTTTCTTCCTCTCTCACCAAAGCTCTTCCTATGCAACTTGAGGCCATTTCCTCTTGTCTTATTGCTTGCTACTTCACCTTGTTCTTCTCCTCCTGGTCACTGCTTTGCAGTCAATGTGCCCTTGGTAGCATGGTGGCAAAGATGACTGATGGCCCATCTTTACAGACCCAGGGTCAGTTTCCAGCTCAGGTCAACCTGGTCACCCACCACTGGTTCACCTGGTTTAGCTAAGGGGCTGGGGCCTGGCCACACACAGCTCCTTTGCTCCTTTGCCTTTCCTTGGG
>NW_008666490.1:54980-68740 GCF_000695815.1 Acanthisitta chloris | reverse complement strand
TCCCTCATATCATTTCCCTTTCCCCTGTCTCTCCTTGCCCAAAGGTGGTGGTCACTCCTGTCCCAGTACCTGGTTTGCTGCCCAAGCACAGCAAACAGGGATAGGGAGAGTCCTGGGATAGATGAAGGTGCACTAAGGCAAGTACTTCCTCCTTCAGATGGGCCCCTGCTAGGGGGTCTGTTGGGGCTTGCATTGCTCCCTTGGAGAGGGCTGGAAAGGAGCAGTAGTAAGATGAGCACATGCTGGGGAACCCGTCCCTTCCTGTGCGATCTGGCATGGGGCTGGGCATGGCTGTGTTTGCAGAAGCCACCATCATCTCTACTGCCTTTACCTTGAGGTAGCTGGGAAGCAAGAGCAACTCCCTGTTGCAGCTACACTGTCCCTTTCTGATTTTGTCCACAGCTGCTGGATGAAGCTGTGCCTGGCACTAGCCTCTACCCTGCACCAGCAGTAGGCAAGAGACGTCCTGGATTCACATGCACTTGTCCTTATTAGGGGCTCCAATGGAGGGAGAGAGATGGAGAAAGGCAGAAGTCTGCCTCCAGCAAGACAGTCTGCACAAATGGACTGGCTTATAAATGAATTTATAAGTTGAAATTGGCCTATAATGAGAGAGTTACTGAGAAAAAAGGACTGTGCACTGCAAACCACTTAGGAATCGGAGATTTCGGTGCATTACGCAAAGCCAGAGGGGAAATTCTGGGTTCTGTGAGCAAAGGCTTCACAGATTGCTCCGAGCTGTGATAGGGAAGCTAAGGCCAGTTATGTTGCTTACCCTGCAGTCCATCACTGGCCCTGGGTACCTCCCCCAAAATGCGTTCCCCTCTGATAAAATTGCAAGAGCACTGGGCTCTTGAAACTGCTGCTAAATGCCATCATTAAAAACGGTTTTATTTCAAGGCAGCTTTTACTGGTAGTGGTTCTTGAGTTAGTTCTCCAGAGAAATATGGTTGTTTTGAAGGGGTTTTTTTCTAAAAATAAAGCAGTCTCCCAAGCCCACTGCTGTGGTTGTGCTTTGTGCTTACAGGCTTCTGTCGACAGCTTGCTTAATGAATGAAGATGTGAGGGAAGAAAAGCTTTTCAATGAGGAGACCGCGTACTTCCCAGGGCTGGAATGGCAAACAAGACGTAAGCAGTGATTGAAATTACAACATCCTCCACTCAGTGCACCCTAACATATGCAGAATTGATTTCACCTTTTGAATTCTTTGAAACCAGAGAAGAAGCTCGTGTGTCTCCATGCATGTAACATGTGGGTTATCTGATTGGGAAGCATGCAAAATTTCGGGCTCGTCTGAATTATATGCTGCCAGTAGGTGTGGGGAAAGTTCAGCCTACAATTTTCCTCCTTCCAACAGTCATCTGACCCCCAGAGCCAGCCAGAAACCTCTTTCCTGATTTCATCCTTCCCCAGCAGCTACTGCTGCCTTTCTGAGGTGCAGAGAATAAGCTTTTCACTCCTTTGAGTCTGAAATTATGTCAGGTACCATCCCTAGCTGTGCACATGAGGTGTTCACACCTTGTCACCAGTTGTGCCTCACTCCAGTGCCTACAGCCAGGGCCATGAGGGATGGAGACCAAACGAGCTCACCAGGAGGGTCTGTTGTTCCCTCATGTGTCCCCACTGCCTCATTCCGTAGTAAATCCACTCTTCACACGAGGGAAAGCCATGCTTTCATTGAAAGATCAGCAAGCCTGGCCCTTTCCTAGACACGTCTGCCACCAGCATGGCTGATGACCTGCTCTCCTCACCTGTGCAAAACTGCTTCTCCTTGGGGGGCTGCTGCCCCTGGGAAGCTGCTGCCTTTCCAACAGTCTGACCTGGCATTTCTCTTCCCACGTTTGGAATGTATTAGCATATTTTCTCTCCTTACTGTCACAAGCAGCTATAAAATGTGGTCTCAAACAATTGGCCTGGGAGCTTCCAGAGACCAGTAATTGAAAGAGAAAAACAGTATCTATGTAAAGAAAATCAGCCTCAATATTCAGCTGGAATTGCTCAGAGCTGAAAGTCTTCAATCCTCCTCTGCAACAGGGAGGTCTTAGGCAATGGGAAGAAACACCAAGCAAGGAGTAAGAGCCAGGAGACACTGCCATAGCCTCTGTGCAAGTGTCAGCCTGTGAAGACCCAGTGTGGCTCCTACATGCAAAAGGCACTGAGTGTTCCCAACTCCCTGGCACCACTGTTATCCCTCCAGAACACCAGGCTCATGGGGCAGCAGCAAACCTCCTGGGGTGTCTGCTGGTCCCATGTCCCCAGAGAGTACAGAGTACAGACAGACATCAACTTTTTGAAGTGATTTTTAAAGGAGTTCTCCCATCAAAAATGGTTCTCTGGCTCATGCAGGATGAAACGGGACCTAGAGGATGTTGATGTGCATTGACCCAAAAATGCACATCAAAGAGGATGCATTTGGTATCAGTCAGAAATCCAACAGAAATGTCTTTGTGGACACAAAACCTCCTGTGGATAGACATGAACAACCACATTTCTCTGGCTATTACCTCTCCTGGGAATATCTGGGATAACACTGAAGCATGATTTTTTTTTCTTTTTTTTTAAAATTGCAGTGCATCTGTGTTTTCTGCTGAGGTCAATTAGAGCTATGGAAGACCAGAGACTGATGAAAAATAAGTGACTTGCTATTGTCTTGCCTCCAGAAGTAGTGATTCTTTGTTTTCTCAGTTATAGTAAAGCACTTACTTGGGAGTCAGGTGAAGGACTTTTATGTGCTTCTGCCTCTTCCCCAGGGTAAGGAGGTAACCAGCTGTCTAGATCTCCTCCTCAAGAAAAACAGAAGGATGACAGCTGGTTAGGTTGGCCACCTTTCCTCCACCCCACTCCCTATGCAGCAGCATGTCCTAGAGGGACATGATCCTGTCAGTTGTTGGGACCTGCTTGCCTCATGAGTGCTTGCCCCTTGCCTCTTGGTTTCTTTGCACCTGCAAATGCAATGGGAGGCCCATGGCCTTGCAGGGCACATTGATGCAGGAAGCACTGGCATTGCTGCACTTTTGTCACTAGGGAAGAGCCAGGCAGCTGTTTGCTGTATGACAGTACCTAGCTGACATCCCAAAGTGTTTTGCTACTTTCTATCCTCTTCCAACAGACAGATGAGTGGGATTATTTGGCTGAAGGAGGTTTTTCCCAGCTCTAGCTTCTCAGGTGGCAGCCTTAGAAAGGGTTCATACATTTGGCAGTGAAAGAAAGGCACCACCTTCCCTAGCCATTGATACATCCAACAGGGCATCCTTAGCCTGGCATCAACCACTAGAATTGCACTAAAATTGGAGAGACACCTTGACTCACCTGAAGCTGGGAGCTGCCACCTTTCTGCTCAAGGATGCATGCAGAGAGCCCCTGGCAGCCAGGGACAGGTGGAACCCAGAACTTCTGGGGCACCTGGGAGGGGCATGTCCCCTGCAGCCATGCTCTGTCTCTGCCTGGGATGAGAAAGCAAGGATCACTCAAACCTTGGTGGAAAAGAGGTCCCCAGCATGCCAGAGTCAACTGTGGAGAAACTTAACACTAGCAAAGCATTTCTGAGAAGTTCCTCTGCTTGGTTCCATGCAAGGAAAAAGTCTGGAGGTCTGGCTTTGGCTAGAGCCTTATATGGAAATCTGGAGCTGTGGCTGCTAGCACTAACCCCAAGAGACAGGAGAGAATGTCTGTGTAGTTTGGGGCATTTTAGGCAGGTTTTATCCTATTCTGTCCACAAGTTTAGTAACTGTGGTATCTGCAGTCATGGAAGGAGGGTGAAGCTGTTTTCCTACACATACAGCACTTGGCCCTGATCCCATGCAGTCTTTCCCTTGCACCACCACTCTGTCTTGCACCCAGAAATGGCCGTAAAAATGGATATGTTGTTTCTCTGTCTGGGGCAAGAGGCAGGGTCATTTCCATTGAGCACATGGCACGGTCTGTCAGACATAGCTGTCTGTCCATGCTGTGCTAGCCACATGTCAGCCTGGTTTCCCCCTGAATGAGAGCAGAGATACAGAGGAGAATTTCACCTACTAACAGGGTCTTTCTGTGGCTTTTTGCATGGAGTTTAGAGTCTGTACCTGCTCCTGACTCCTGTTAATCTCTGGAGAAATGTCCCCTTTGGCTACATCCTGGTGGCACGGTGGCAGTGTGGCCAGGCTGTGCTGTAAGGTAAAGGCAGTGCATTGTGTTTGCATCTGGGGTAAAAGCAGAAGAAGGGGGGAAATCCCAGCTACCATGAAATACTGACTGCTCAAGCACAGATAGATAAGTCAAATGAATCTACCTCACCTGTAGGTGCTGGGTGTGGCAGTACTCCAGGCCATCTTTTCAAAAGCCCTGACCTCCCCAGCAGCTTGTAATCGTGTGAGCCTGTAGACTGCTTGGGAGAAAAGCACGTGCCTGCTAATGGTTCAAAGCTGTGCCAGAAAAAGGTCAGATTGAGCATTGGGAAGCATTTCTCTACACAGAGAGAGGTCAAACACTGGCATAGTCTTCCTCAAGTGGTGGCTGATGCCCCATGCCTATCAGTGTTTAAAGGCAATTGGAAAATGCCTTTGATAACATGCTCTAACCCAGTGGTCAAGCACTCAGACTAGATGATCCTCGTATGTTGCTTGCCATGGAAATATTCTATTCTAAGGTGCTTGTGGATAGAGAGAGCAGTGGCTCCCTCCTGGCAGAAGGCACACATCTTCTGCAGTGGTTTGAGAGGGTTCTTTGTGTGCCCAATAATTAAAATAGCACTCCTGGGCTTGCTTGCTGGAAGCAAGGCTATGACAAGGTAAGTTGTGTGGGTGATTCTACCTTTCTAGGCTGTTTGTGTTCAGATGCTGGAGAAACTAAAGCTGGGGAAGAAACTTGGAGACAGGTATAGGAAACCCTGCCATGGACTAGCCACAATCCATCCTTGAGGCAGCTCCCAATTCAGGGACTGCCTTCTCTGCCAGACCACAGCAGGGAGCATTCCCCTGGGAAGTGGGGCTGTGTGGTGGGAAAGGCTTATTTGCTAGCTGGAGGCTACATGGTGGTAGAGCCAGAGAACAAAAGCTTTGGGGAAGGGATGGATGAAGTTAAAGGATGGCAGAGCTGCTGGCACTGCTTTTGGCTCACTGGTGCTGTAGCTCATCCTCTCCCGGTTTTGTTGGTAGGCCCCGTGGTTGTCAAATGCTTGTTGTGGGTGCCTGGAAAGGTGCCTGGAGTGGGGAGGAAGATGTTCAAGGGAGAGAAAGAAAGCTTTAGCTGGTCAAGTGGGTCTGCCCTAAAAAGAGAGCAGGTACTCTTTGAATACCCCGCAACAGGTTTCAACAGGGTGAAGATGGGAAAAGGACTTTTCTGACATTTGTCACTCAGATATTATAAATGTTTCTTACTGCCCTGCTGCACAGGCAAATCATGGGATGTTCTAAGAAGGTCAGTCAGTGTACTGCCTGGTTTCTCCTTGTGCTAGGTGGGTTGCTTGTCAGCCCCAAATACTTCTCATCCTTCTTGTGTTGCTGTTTCTTCCCCACCTCTCTTCTTTTGAAGGAGACCAAAATTAAAGGTGGGGTTTATCACAGCCTGCCTTTGGGAATGGTAGATTTGCAGGGAGAAGATTCATTGTGTTGTGGAAGGTAACCACATCTAAATAGCAAAAGAAGAAGCTTTAGCTCTTCACAGGCATTGGCAGGGTGAGGTCTAGGAGAGCTGACAGCCTGGTGAGAGAAAGGTGTGGAGAGGAAGAGGTAGCTCCTGGAGGAAGGAATGGCCTGTCTGTTTTTGCATGACTGTTATGCTAATATGGAAGAGCAACCTTCAGGCCTTGGAGTCCTAAATCTTGAGCTTGTTATTAAACCCTAATGTACATAACACTTCCCATATTAAGAGGATGCCTACGTTGTGTTGTCAGGGTTGAGTTTTGGAGGCTCCTGTGGTGCTGCTCCCAGGGGAGGGGTGGGTCTTTGCTTCTCTTTGTCCTTGTCATCTGCTGGGCTTCTGCAAAAAAACCCTCCAGCAGTGGGGGAAGGTTTCTTGCAACAATCCCTATCCATGGGGACCAGGATTAAGCTACAGTACTTTGCAACTCATTTACCACACTCCACCAAACAGCCTTTGGTTGGTAATAATTTTCACTCACAGCAGTTTTGTGTTTGGAGAATTAATTACTTTAATAAGGAGCTTAATTAGAACTGCAAAAGTAGAATAAACAGCAGAAATGTTGGTAAGTGCTGAGGACCATTTCTGTAAAGAGAGATTCTGCCCTGCCGCCCTCCTGGTAGGAAGGGGTGTTAAGGCCGGGGGATTGCATTACCATGCCCTGCAGTTGGGTTTCACACCTCGCTGCTGCTTCTCCTAACAAAAGCCATGCTGTGGTCCAGGGACCTGTGCTGAGGGGAGCTCTGATGAGACATTCTGTTTGGAAACATAATGCTTTTGCATCCCCTGTGGTAAAACAACATTTCCAGGGAGATTCGGGTGCCACAGGCTTTTCCAACTGTTCTCCATGTGCAATCCCAAATTTTTTAATGTCCTGGGACATTAAGACACCAGAGCAGAAGCCAGGGCTGCAGCCCTCCTTGTGCCAGAGTGATGCACCTTTGCCACCCCTCGCCTCCAGGCTGATTGTGCAGCCTGGTCATTCCCACAGTGAAGATGAACGTTTCTGACTCCAGCTGAGTTAAGAAGCTCTGAGAACAAATGAACTCCAAGGCAGAAATAGACTATTTTCTCTCCGCCCCCTGAAGCAGCTATCAGCAAGGAAAAGCCCCTCAATTTTCAGGGCAACTGAATCCATTTGCAAATGCATGTCAAGTTCGACAAATAGTTTGGGCTTAAATAATGGAGGGTGGCTTTTTTCAATCTAAATGTTTTATTCCCACAGTTCCTAAACAAAACATTTCACTTCTTCATTTTGAAATAATGTTCTGTTTTGAAATATGATTTTTTTAAAAAGCATAAAACAAAACACAAGCCCTGAAAATGAAGTAAATGGCACTGAATTTTTGTGTCAAAAGCAAGGATTTAGCCAACCCACGGTGTTTATTTTTTTCCATGGTAGGTGTCAGCAAGCAAACTGGAAAATCTGCATTTCTAGACAACCTGAAATTATTCTTTTTTTTTCTACTCCTAACAGAGAGCTTGGAAATCAATTTTCACAGGTTCATTTTCTGAGCAATCTCATAGCTGCTGTCAAAATGATCTCTCTACTCATATTTGTACCCAAAATGGACAGATAAGGAAGATTCTTGAACCAGAGGTGCAATTCCTCTTCCTGTTGACAGTCAAGCCCATTGGCATCACTCTGAACTAAACAAGATGGATCTTTTTCTTCCCCTTTCCCCCCAGGGCAGCTCACCTTGCAGGTGGTGATGGCCATAGGATCAGTGCCATCACCTTGTTCTTTCATAGCACCTGAACTTCCTAGGGCCCTTGTTGTTTAATTAAGCCTTGCAATGATGCTGTGTGGTACATATAGCACACACCGGGATTGTGCTCCCCACTGCCAAGATCCTCATCTGTCAATGTGCAGTCGTTTCTCCTTTCTTTTCCTCTCTTGGCTTCACTTTGCGCTTGCGCTTTTCTAGCCATCGCTGCCTGGCTCCTTTCTGACTCCGTGGGCAAACTGGCTGATGGCATATCTATCCCATGCAGTCAGACTAATCACACTGGTGCGAAATATTTATGGTCCCCTAAGCACTGCTTGATTACATTGCTTGGCTGGCACTACAGGGCTGTCTTGCCAGATGAGAGAGGGAGCCGATGACCCAAGGTACTTTCATTTATTGTATCCCTCTCAAGGCTGGGGTAACTCTGTGGAGGACTGCCCAGGAAAAATCTCATATGAAACCCAGCCACCAGCGAGCTGCTGTGCAGCTCTTCAGCCAGGGGCTGGCATGTCCCAGCCCAAGCAGCAGCAGGGCTTTGCTTGGGCAGCCCGGGGTTTTAATTGTAGCATGCAGACTGTTCCAGCAGGGTATGTGTCAGCCAGTGCCACGGTACAGTAGCTTTGCCTTACAGGGGAAGTAGCGTAGGAAACCCTTCCTTGGTTTCAGAAGAAAAAGTCCTCCCCTTTTCTCGATGTTTCCCTCAGAGGCTCCCAAGCCAGCTGTGAGGGTCTAATCATTTCCTGGCAAGCACTCAGTGCACAACTCATCTGCATGGTACGGGTGGGTGTCTGATGTCCTGTGTGCTGTGCAAGTGCAAATGTCCAGTTCTCACACATACAGCAGGGGGAAATGCAGGTTCAAGTGCAAATGTCCAGTTCTCACACATGCATCAGGGGGAAATGCAGGTCTATACCCTCTTTTCTTTGTTGCTAACACTTATCCACCAGCTGCCAGAAAAGGGCCCCGTATCTTCCCACCCGCTGACTGGCTGGCTTTGTACTTGTTTCTCTGCTTCTCTGTGATTCTCGCAGCTGGTCCCAGCAAGCATCCCTGCCCATCTCTTGCAGTAAGAGCCGGTGGCCGGTGGCTGCCACAGTCAGAGTGAGACTGTGGGAATGCAAATGCAGCTGCCAAGAGATGGCGCAGAGGCACTGTCACTGGCGAGGAAGGCTGGGGACGAGTCCGGGGGGGCTCCAGCGCTAGCACAGGGACCTATGCGGCGCATGGGGCTGTTGGTTCTGCCTCTCATTTCTGCTTGTAGACACAGAGTTGGTGCTTTTTGTGAAGGGCTCAGCAGTGCTTTGCAGCTGCGGTGGCTGCACAGCCTGGTCCGCTGCAGCATCCCACCCATGAGGGCCATGAGAGGACTCACCTGGTCACCTGCTTACCTTGCCTGAAATGATGGGGAAGCATGTCCTCTGTTTTTACATATGTCCCAAACATATGTGGGCCCTCCCCCGTGTGTGTGGGGGGCAGACTGCTGGTGGAGGGTGATTATCCTCCGATCCTCTCTGGTGACTTTCCAACCCTTGCAGCAAGAGTGTCAGAGTGGGGTCCAGGCACAGTAGACCCAGTGTGTAGGTTGATAATGACAGGGCAGGGCTCTCTGTGCCTTTCTCTCCTCCAGCCTCAGAGACAGGGCATGTCCATGTCCTAAACTGCCCTCTGGTCATGAGCCATACCAGTGAATGCCCAAACCAGCTTCCTTTCTGTGGAAATGAGCCTCATGCCAGTTCCACCTGCACCTTCAATGGGGAGGGCAGGGGCTGTCACCAGCCAAAGCACCCATCCACCTTCTAGGCTTGCATCAGCCACTCTGATGTTGCTCACTGATGGAACAAACGAGCCAACTGCTCTTTAGGCAGCTCTCTGCACCACTGAGGCAACAGCAACATTTATGGAAATGTATATATTATTTAAGGTGAAGCCAGGGTCAGTGTGTACCTCAGAAGAGAATCTCAGCCAGAGCATGAAAAGGATTTTGTGTTGTTTTCTGAAATCTTTAACTGTCTTTTCCTTAAGAGAGATGCTGTATTTGAAAGTGAATGTTCAAAAGTAGAAAAACAAGCTCAGGGTTCTGCATCCCCCAGAAAGCCACTGAGCTCTGGGACTCTGCTCTCCTCTTTGATAAGGGGTGACATTAATACTGGCCTAGATCCTGGAGAAAAATGGCAGAGTGGGCAAATCTCTGGACTCTCAAGTAGACCACAATAGGCAATGTTATGGCAGTATGATTTCAAATGTGAGAACAAAGCATTTATGTTGGAAAAACTGTTCTGAGCTCATTCTTTGGACATGAGCACTTACTGGCTTATAAATGGGTTTTGACAGTGGTTTGATGTTCTCTGTGCTTGAGTGACAGCATCAGGATGTACATTTGCCTGGTGAAAATTCACTGCTTTGATTTTAGGTCTGGGCTTCACATTTTGGAGGCTATGGGTGCCTGTGGGTTGGTGGGAGAGAAATGTGAGCTAGCTCAATTCAATGAGGAAGGAGTCAAAAAACCAAGGCAGCTGTATTTGTTGCAAGGAAAACGGATGGAGGCTGCAGAAAGCAATCACTGTTAGGAGCAAGAGAGTGATGGCATCCAATCAGGAGACAAGGGAAAGTTCATTTTGGAGCAGTAACTGGTGTTAGCTTCCCGTTAACAGTAATAATAACTATATCCTGGAGTGATTGCTGAGTTCATTTAGACCAGATACAATTATTGCTTTGTGTGCAACAAGCACCCTCAATTTGCTGTGCAATATTGAGCTGGAGTCAGCTCCCTTACAGGCTCCGGTTTCCAGAGGCTGAGCTGCTAACAAAGTGCCCTCTTGCTTTCATACACCATCACTCACTGTATGTCCACACACATCTATATTCTCTGATAAAATCAGGGTCTTTGCAGCTAAATGCCAGGCAGTATTTCTTTCAGAAAATTCTCTGTGCTCCTGCCAGCAGCCTGGGGAGTCCCTCCTTGTGGACTCAAAGCCCCCTGTGCTTGGGGAAAAAAATCAGCCTGCTTGTCTAGTCCCCAGATGCCCCAGTCCCAAACTGGGGACCGGGGCAGCTGGGCTCTGTTGCAAGCATGTTTTGGATGGAAAGTCTCAGAAAGCGTGATGCAGGGCACTCATCTGCCATTGGGATTGCTCTCATTAACCTCAGCAGCTTTGGTGTTGCCAGACTCAACAGAAGCCCATGAGAGTAATAAGGCTGACACACCCCAATGTTAAATTTGGACAACTTTTTAATACCCAGATGAAGAGATTACAGGAATGACCTACTTGTTTATATGTGGCGGATCTGTGAAACGTGCAGAAGGCTTTCCTCATTAGAAGAGGTCTGCAGGGTGGAGTTGCCCCACCACACCAGAGCTGCAGCTAAGCATGCAGATTAGATGGTGCCTCCAAGGAGCTGAGTTCATCCATGTGTTTGGAAATTCCCCACACCACTCCTAATTCTTAGTCAAAATGCTTTGTGCTGGGAGGCAAGGGTGGCTAATCCCAGCGTCTAAGGCCACCACAGGTATCCAAGCAAGTCAGGCTCATCTGCAAAGCCAGTGCTATCTTGTGCAGAGGGCCTGAGATGTACAGGCAGGAAATGGCATACTGTGCCCTACACTCCACAAGCCCTAGTGAGTTTTGTGAGTGCCAATGCATGCCGTAGTGTAATCTGGAATCCACGACTCCTGTGTCCAGATCTTCCATATTGGCATTCACTGAAAGTGTTTTGGTCATGCAACATCCTTTCTTTTCTACTATACAATAAATTCCATGTGCCTTGACTCACAGTCTCAAGATGCTGAAGTTCTGGATGATTGAATTCCTGCCCATCATATAGCTCCTTGGGAGATGGGAAAATGCAAACTGGCACAAAGGCAGTTTCCTTAAGAGAATAATTTGTCCGTTCTTTTGCTGGCTGCAAGAACAGATACCTCAGGAGCATTACTACTACCCAGGGACATACCCTGATCTGGATTTTGAAGACTTTCTAAAACGGGATCCAATGAAGGAGCCAGAACATATATTACAATTTGATGAATATGATAACTCAGTTATTCTGTGCAATGAGCAAACTCTTCTACAGGCTGCCAGACAGGGAGGTGCAGGAAAAAGGCCTTTGTGACTCAGGCAATGGGATAGGGTTGTCCAGCTTATCCTCTGAGAGCCTTGAATACCCAGAGCCTCTCTGATGAGCAGAGTCAGAGCTGTAATTTCCCTCTACATTCACCATTTGCTGCGGTGTTTCAAAGTGCTGTTGCAGTGACTCTCAAACTTCTCACAGTATTGTGACTTTAAGTAGGATGGAGACATACAGCTGGGACGTCTCTAGAGACACAAGTCTTCAGCTTGATGAGTCTCTCAGCAGGGAAGGAAGGTCAGTGTGAACCCTTGATGCTGTTAGTCACCCAAAGCACACAAACATCTGCACCACTACACTGATAGACTTGGTCCTGGTGTGATCCAAGATGTGACTCCTGTGCTGACCCCATCTGGGCAGCCTGACCCCAAATTCCTCTCTGCTTGCTGCCTGACAGGGATGGACTCCAGGCTGTCCTGTTGCTCTGATAGTGCTGCTTGGGGAGACAGGGCAGGCCTGCTGGGGCATAGGTGGCACCTACAGGGGTTCCTCCACTCTTGTTGCTCCTCCTGCATCCCAGCTGAGTGAACCCAAAGCCAGCACTCAGCAGGCAGACAGGCAACATGGGCAGCAACAACCAGGGGTCACAGCAGTGCAGGTGCAGCTGCTGAGTCCTTGGGCCAGTGACAAGGAGAAAAAGTGTGTTGTTATAAATCTACAACCTGCTCTTAATAGCTTTGGGCTACAGGCACATAGATTAAATTTCAGCCCTATATTTCATGAAGTCACACTGTGGCATGTCAAGGTGCTATAAGTGAACAGTCCCTCTGATGGTGTGTTGGATGTCTGGTGTGGGACTAACTAGAGCAATGAAATAAAGTGTAACAACATGTAGGCTGAAGAATGGGAGAATTTCTTAGTGGTGAGATCAGGGCTGTAAAACAACTTCTTAGGGAACTGATGGAAGCTTTTCCATGATTGGGCTATTTTTTAAAAAAAGGTTTGGACAAATGCTAGATGGTGTATATCAGTCTAGTGGTGTGATAATCATGACAATTTTGTCAGAAAAAGGATGACAGAAAGGTATGCTGTTTCATTTTCAGCAACTTTACTCTGAATGCTGTTTACTTTTCTTTGGAGAGTTAGGAGGAAGGTGTTGTGTAATTTTTTTTTTTAAAGGGGAGGTTTCTTTAGTTGTCAATGCTATCGAAAAAGAGGGGTTTTTTTCATTCTGATGTGTTAGCTTGTGCACTTTTTTGTGGACTCAAGAGGGCCTAGAGGCAGATAACTTGCACCCCATTAGGACAACCTCCCACAATAGATGTTAGGCATGCTCTATGCCAGTTCAAAAGGGTGTACAAAAAAAACTCTCTCTGGTTGTCAAAGTGCAGGGAAGGGGAGGGGGAGACAGGCACAGAATAGATACCCATCAGCTGGTGCATGGTACAAGGGTGGGCACCACCTTGCTGGATGCTACTCTGCAGCAGCTTCCTTTTGGGCTGCCCAGTTTCCTCCGTGCATGGATGTACTGGAAAGCTGCAGCGAAGCAGGGGGGCTGTTTTCTACAGATGAGCACAGTGGACAAGGGAATCCATAACCCAGTGGTTAGGATTTCCCAGTCTTGTTCTCTCTCTGAACACATCAGCCTTAACCTTCCTTCCTGTTTCTGTTTCTCACATAGTCCCAGAATGGCTTTTCCCAGCCTGTGCATGGTGCTGACAGCTGGTGTCAGCTCAGCCAGGAGAATAGGCCAGCAGCAAGCCTTTGGCCAGCAAGCAAAGGCAGCCTTTACTCAAGCACTGGAAATGAAAGGTCTTTCTCTCCAGCAATAGCCTCCTTCAGCCCACAGTCAGTTCCCCTCTTCTCCCCTGTGTGATGGCAACAAGCCCCTGTATTTTTGGATACCACAGGAGCCAGCTCCACTAAGCCCAGCAGTAGTGCTGTGCCCTCTGTGGGCTGCAGGGACCAGCTTCAGGCCCTATGTGCCAGCTTCCACCTTACATCAGTGGTGGCACATGAGACCTCTGTGGTGGCAGCTGATCAGAACCAGGTGGGAAGGGACCAGCCCTGCAGAGCCTGCTGGGGCATGCACAGCCAGTGCAGTTTTGGCCCTCTTTTTTTGACAAATGCCTTTTCCTCCCTGTGCATCCTAATGT
This sequence comes from Acanthisitta chloris, assembly GCF_000695815.1. NCBI lineage: Eukaryota > Metazoa > Chordata > Aves > Passeriformes > Acanthisittidae > Acanthisitta > Acanthisitta chloris. The sequence goes on along the minus strand of NW_008666490.1, from coordinate 55,172 downwards.
ACCATCCCGAGGAATGCCTGTGGGGCCATGGCAGAGTGGTGGAAGGCACCCCTTATCCCAGGAAGCCTGTCTGGGTGTGCATATTGTGGGGAGTTCAGTCCTTGGTATAAAATGATGAGCTGGTAATAAATATTCAACTTACTTAGAATTGCAAATACTAGGGGAAGGAAACCAGTAAACAAAAGAGGCCGC
>NW_008666490.1:54213-54947 GCF_000695815.1 Acanthisitta chloris | reverse complement strand
TGGTGGATACAGAAGGAACAGAAGGCAGCGAGTGGCCAGCCAGGCCTGCGTGCTAGCAATTAAACCAAATTCAAGTCTAAGAAAGGAAAAACTCAAAAGGAAGCTGCTTAAGTTAGGCTCTTCTTAATGAGAGACAAATACACTAGAAAATATTGCCTGCTAACAGTATTCGTAAGCTGCTCCCAAGATGTTTTGATTAAACTGCAGTTGTCTTTCTAGTGTACTAATGGTTTTTAATCTCTCTTGATGCCTAGGGGCGAAGGGGTCTACTGATTCACAGCAGCTTGGTGAGCTGAAACTTGTCCCTGGTGAATGCATCTCTCATGCCAGAATCACGGCTTTTAATTTTTAAAAATGTAAGTTTTTAGCCAAGGGAGAACCCTTAGCATGTGAGTGGGGTGTAACTGCCGCGTGCTTGAATATGGAGAGAGCTAATCTGGGAGAGACACACATACTTCTCCCCCTTCTCCTTGGGGTACACTGAATGACAATGTTGGCACTATTTCACTGCCAGACAAAATCTAATTGCACTTTCCTGCCTGGCTGCCGGGGAGGGGGGGAGCACAGTGCCATGAATCCTGCAGCTCCCATGCCAACCTGCCTGCAGTGGGCACAGACCACAGGGATTGCACTGTGCAGCTGGCAGAGGAAGGTCAAACCTCGTCTCTGGAGTTTCACATATCTTTGACAGCCATAGGGAATGATGCTGGGGTGGTGGGTGATTCTGGGGAACT
>NW_008666490.1:43359-54186 GCF_000695815.1 Acanthisitta chloris | reverse complement strand
TACTTAGGGGGTCTGCAGTGTTCACCAAAGCATAGAGAGCAGAGGCACCACACGGGGAAGTGTGAGAACACAGTCACAGCCATACCTCAGCCAGAATTGCTGTGGGAGTGAACTGCAGGTTCAGCACAGGGGCATTTTGTCGATCCCTCCCGTTTACGTTTCCCTTCTTGCCTGCAGCTATGGGACGGACACAATCCTTAACAGGGAAGTTTGTTTTCGTTTTCCCTGTGATCGTACGTTTCCCTTCTTGCCTGCAGCTATGAGACAGACACAAGCCTTAACAGGGAAGTTTGTTTTCATTTTCCCTGTGATCATCATCTGGTTGTGCCGCCCAGCTGGTTCACAGGCAGTGTTCTGGCTGTAGAAATTGTTAGTTAGGAGATGGGACATGAGAGTGCTGATTTCTGGTATTTGGTGGCCCTCACATCACACAAGACTACTGGGAGATGAGGGCAGTGAGTTGGGTTTGATTCTGGGGGAATTGCTCTCCTTGAGCTGGGAAAACAGTACTTTTTGTGCCCTAAAGCCATGATCTGGGCTTACACCAAACTGGAAGCACACCTGTCTGTCTCCCAGCGGGCAGCATCTGTTTTGTGCTCAGTCTCCTACAGAGATGTCCATACCTCCCTCCTTTTCACAGCTTGCCCTGTTTTACATTCAGCATGCCTGGACACCCACGTGGCTCTACTGACTGGTCAGCCAGGGCTCACCACCAGCCATGACCCCTCTTTACCAACTTGTCCTAAAGCCCACAGCCAGCCCACCGTTCCCCTTCCATGCAACTTTCGGGCTCCTTAGTTTCTTCCCCCAGCCTCATGTTAGTGGCTTTCACAGAAAAAATAGCTGGGATGGGCTGGGAAGGAAGGCAAGGCTTTTCTGTCAGCAGGTATGAGGGGAAAGCTCTGCCTGCCAGGGGCTTGTGCAGCACACGGTGTGGACTTGCCTCCCACCTCCTGTCTGGACTGGGCACCAGGGAGCATCCCTGATGAGAGCAGACAGTTCCTCTGTCCTCTGGGTACAGTAGCTGCTTGTTGCTCACAGAGAATGAAAACATATTAAAGTACAAAACTGCTGCACTAGTCATTTTCCAATTCCCCACTTGGAGAACTGGCTTCCCTGGAAAATAGGTCACTTACATAAAAAGCACCTTATTATCACACCACAGCAGTGAAGGAAAGAGATGGCTCAAGAGACACTTTCATTTTGAGCCCCTGTTCCTGGGTACTTCGATATTTCTTGAAAATTGACCCTTTGGGCTGTAATTTCTCATGCTCATTTTCAGCCCATAAGGTGAATTTCAGGACCTTGTTCCCTCCACCAAGCCAGATGAAACCAGGGAAGGAAATGTGTGACATCTTAATCCTTGGGAGAGCACTGCATCCAAACTCACTACTCTCCATAGTGATTGGGGTGAGCCATTGTCCCTCATTTTTATCAAGGGTGAGGAAGACTGCCAGAGACAAGTAGACTTGTACCCTTCCACTTTCTCCTCTGCCTCCCACCCTCCCCAGATACTCATTTGCTTTTCTTCTCTGACTTGTAGTTGTACTTAGCCCTCCACAGGATGAGAAATATTGAAAGGCAGCCAGAGGAAGAGGGGTGAGGAGAAGAGTTCATGCTGAGCCTGGGGGTGCTTGAGATGCAGAAGGAGACAAAGAACATGCCCTTGTGAGGAAGAGAGAAGGTATCTACTTTTCATTAAAGGCACTAGAGCTGAAAGGAGGAGTATGGGTGAGTGGAGAGAAAGGAAAGGATTCACTGAGGACATGTGTAGTTGGCCTTGGAGTCAGGACTTCTTGAGAGAGAAAGGGGAGGTCTCTGATGGACAACTTTAGCTTGGCTCACTTCAAAGCAGTGACATTAGCAAAGCACTCTGCTCCAAAGAAAGAATGTCTGACTTTGGCAAACAGGCTGTCTGAGAGACTCCAAAAGGCAATAGTCACCTCCTTGGTTCTGCGCTGGGTGTTATGTTCTGTCTCCATTTCAACTGGGAGATTCAAGTGCTGTAAATCTGACAAGAGACAACACAGAGCCTCCCTGCTGGCTCCAGCCTTGGCCAGCATCCATTTCCCCCCACTATGATGATCAGGCTGTGGAAGAAGGTCCCTTTTTGGTAGATCTGTTCTCAGCTAGCCAGGCAGAAAGGGTGTGAGGGGCCCCTAGAAGAAGAAAATGAGGAGTGAGAAGTGGAAAGAGAAGTGGGATGGAGGAGGATGGAAGGCGAGAATGCAATAACATGGACAGACGGGATGGGAGGTCTGAGGGTAACAGCGCAGTGAGAAGCCTGTGGAGAAGCTTGGAAGCCAGAGAGGGCAGATGGAGAATGGGCCAACTAAAGAGCAGGTTGCCAGCCTTCCATCCTTACCCATGTAACTGCCCCATCCCAAGGAGGAGCTCACTAATCTGGCATGCAGTGGACAGCATGGCTCCTACACAGTGGGAGACATCCCTGCCACCAACACCTCTGTGAGAGGTGGGCAGAAGGCCTGGTGTCTTGGCATAGAGGAGGTGCTTCCAAAAAATATAAGCAATTACCTCCACAGCAGCAGCAGCTAGTGAGCAGGAGTAATTTACATAGTAAGAGCTGGGAGATAGATGGCTCTTTAAACCAGATCTGTCATTCCCAGCTCTCTCCCCATCTCTGATGCTTTGATGTTCCTCTTTGAAGAGCTCTCCTTGCTTGCTATTCCTCGCTCCCTTGGTGCCGCTCCAGCTCTCCAAATGCCTTTCTCTGTCTTTCTGCCTGTGTGCCTTTGCTGCTGCGCTGGCTGGTGTGCCTGTGTCTCGGCAGGAAGGATGCAGAGCGAGTGACAGCTGGCACCCTGAAATCCAGCGCTGGCAGGGGGCTGCGGGGAGGGAAAGCAGGATTCAGCAGGCACCAAGGCATTTGTTCAGCATGAGATCTGAAGCACCATCAAAGAAGGCAATGTGAAACAATAACAGCAATAATGCCAAGCAGCTTTCAATCGCTGTGTTGGCATCTGATGGGGGATCCAAGTGTTCAACCCAAAGGTACAAAAAACCAGAGGTGAGTGCGGGGCTGGAGCTCAGGAATTGCTGGTTCTTCAACCCTTCAAGGGCACTGTGGGCTTCCCAGTGTGTATGGCATCTCTCACTTCATCTCTGTCTCTGGTAGGTTCACATCCCTGGGAAGGGAAAAGGAAGAATAGACTAATGTGAGAAACATGTTTTGGGGTGGTTGAGGTTTTAGGACACTCAATGAAACAGTCCAGAGGCTCTTCTGAGCAGCAGCAGACATCAAGAAGCTTGTCACAGCAGCAAGGACCAGATCAGAGGGCTCTGTGTGAAGGAGGCATAGGGAAGCAGAGAAGGGAAGATGGGTTAGAAGAGGTAAGTCTGTGGACAGTTTTATCAATGTCAAGCTGAAGGCTAAGTATGGCATGGGAGACCACATAACTGGAGAGGATAAGCCTATGCTGAAACTAAGGCCTTGGCTATATGCAGCAGATTTATGAGATACTAAGATGGGGTTTTACCCTGCTGCAAGCCACATCCCACCCTCAGCTCTTACATCCTAGGGTGCCAGCAACTGAGGGCTTGGGTTTCTTCAGTTTAGCAAAATTCCCTTCACAAGCTGCATAAGCTAAACAAAAAACCCCCCAAACAAAACAAACAAACAAAAAAGGGCACTCTAAAACCAGAATGAATGTCTATTCAGGGTCTTAGTAAAGGACAAAAGCAATGCTTTAGTTTCACCACTTATATTGGTGAAGGGGTAAAGGGTCCTCAATATAACACTATACATAAAGGAGATCCCTTATGTGTGACCTTCATAGCCCGATGGTGTGTTATATCTGAGGATCACCTAATGGATAAAGCTGGAGAGCAAACTACTGTCACAGAATCGTAGATACACAAATATTCTGTTGCTGGATATCTCACTTGTAAGTTATTTTGACAGGTTTGTGCTTTTGAAATAAAAAATATCACTGTACATGCAGAAATCCTAATTCTGTCTACTACTTTTAGAGGTGCTTAGGTCTGTGTTGCCCTTGAGAGCTGCACTTGAATTTTGGCTCAAGGTCCCAGGGCCAAGAGGTGTGAAGCAGATGTTTCAACTGCAGGCACTAAGCAAGAGTTTCTATTTCTAGTGCCAATTGGATGGTGCCAATTCAGCCCAAATATCCACCTGCCTAGGAAACTGTGTGTCTCCTTGCTTTGCTGTGAAGAGCTTCAGTCCTTTTTGGCAACACAGTGTACATTTCCAAAAGTGAGCTCTGTCTTTCCAGGGCCATTCTGAAGTGTACTAAAGGTCTGAGTTAATTCATGAGACAGGAGAGAGAGCTACTTGGTAGCTCTCAGAAAATGTAAGATGAATTGCCCTGAACCAGAGGCTGCCTTTGGAAACATTGGGCAGCATCAGGAAATGTGAACAGCCTGTAGCCTAACAAGGATCTCAGCCCTACGCAGGGGACTTGGGAACACAGATCCCTCGTTGTGCACAGAGCCAGGTGGAGGCAGTCCATGTCTCATCTCCCTCCCCAACCACTCTCACAAGCAGGATTTTTGTTTCTGCTCTCCACTGTAAGCAGCTTCTTTGGTTTCAGTACAACCCTGAGTTCACCAGCTTGGAGGGATAAAATCCCAGCTGCGTTCTGGATGCTCTGGCTGCATTCCCTGCTGTTAGCCATGCTGCAGGGTGCCATTGCTATTTCTCAAACCCTGGTTTGTGTAGTTTTCTGGCTAAACTGTGCTTGCAAATGCAGCAGAATGGCTGTTTCCCCTTCCAAATCATTCTTCTGGCACAAAAAGGTGCTGCTTGACCACATGTGGTTAGGCACAGTACAGCCAGTTACTGTAGAGGTCAGACAGGGTGGTGGTTTGTGGAGGTGGGTGAGGAGCACAGGCACTCACTATCAGCAGGCTTTGAGCTCTTTAGATTTCCTTGTTATTTTCTAAATAAGGATTGTTGCAAGAAAAGGGGGTGACAGTCGTTCAAGTGTGTGGCTGTCATCATTAGCACAAAAACCTGCCATGCTCAGAGACTGCTTTAATCAAAACACATGTCAGGTTTCACCTGTGGGTTAGGGACCCTCTCTCTGTTGTCAGCACTGCAAATTAATTCCAGCCTGGTACCCCAGGTAACCTGTTCTCTAGCAGTCCAGCTTTCCACATAGAATCATGGAGTCACAGAATTTTAGGGGTTGGAATGGACCTTACAGATCATCTAGTCCCAACCCCTCCTGCCATGGGCAGGGACACCTCCCCACTAGACCAGGATGCTCAAGGCCTCATCCAACCTGGATTTGAACACTGCCATGATGAGGGCAGCCACCACTTCTCTGGGCAACCTGTTCCAGTGTCTCACCACCCTTACAGTGAAAAACCTTTTTCTAGTATCTAACCTAAACTTCCCCTCCTTCAATCTGAACCTGTTACCCCTTGCCTTGTCCTATCATTGCAATTTCTAATAAAGAGTCCCTCTCCTGTAGGAGAGGCTCCCTTGTAGCCCCTTCAGATATTGAAAAGTTGCTATGAGATCTCCATGCAGTCTTCTCTTTTCCTGGCTGAACAGCCCCAACTTTCTCATCCTGTCTTCATAGGGGAGATGCTCCAGTACTCTTACCAACTTCGTGGCCTCTTCTGGGCTTGCTCCAACAGTTCCATGTCCTTCCTACGCTGAGGGCACCAGAACTTCACGCAGTATTCCAGGTGGGGTCTCATGAGAGCAGAGTAGGAGGGGAGAATTCAATTTGCTTTCTGGGCTGCTAGTGCACACTGCTGGCTCATGGTGAGTTTCTCATCCACTGTCACTACGAAGTCTTTCTCCTCGTTGCTGGTTTCAATTACTACCCCACCCAACCTGTAGTTGTGCCTGGCATTGCTATGGCCCAGGTGTCGGATCTTGCAGAGCACCCAGTAGCAGGGGCAGTGGACCTTGGTTTTGTTCTTGATTTTCTCTGCTGCCATCTTGGGGCATGATGAGGGCAGAATCTGGCCTCATGGTTTTGCTCTGGGGAGCAAAGGCAAACTGCAGCACAGATAGCACAGCACCTCTTATTCCTACTGTGATGCCTCCGGGCATTCTGCAGGTTTGTGTTAGGAGCAGTGCTTCAGAGGAGGACCACGGGGACACCATTTCTCACAAATGCCTCCTGTGGTGTCCTAGCAAGGGTCTCTCCAGCGAGGCGTTTATGGCAGCCTGTCCAACGAGCTTGTAGCACTAGGAGGGAACTACAACACTGCATCCTCCTTGCTTTTCTTATGGTTTTACTGTGACTTGTTCTCTCTTCCCTTTGGATTGCAGAAGATTGGGAACTTGTGCCCTTGAAATGAACCTGCATCCTGGACCTCTGGTGCCACCTGTGAAGCAGGAGGATAGTCCATTCCTGATGTGCACCTGATTCCTCTTGTGCTCACAGTTACTCAAGCTGAGGTTAAGGAAGGGAGATGCCTTGCTGTAAACAGGTTGATTAAGGAAAAAGAATTATCCTTGTTCTTGTGAGTATTAGTGAATAAATGGGCTGTGAGCACTGCCAAACAAATCTACAGTTTTTAGAAAAATGAGCATTCTGACATTGTCACCTCACTTTAATCTCCTCTTGCCTTTAGTGATTATTTTCTCCTTGGCCATTGCAGACTATCTGACTGGCAGTAAGTACAGCTTACTCTACTGTTCTGGTTTAACATTAACTGTTAATGATGTAAAGCTGTATTAAGCTTGAGCTACTCTGATCATCTCATTGAAAACATCCCTTGAATGCCATGAAACAAATTTCTCTGTAACAAGCTGTTGGTCAGTGGATTCATGCTTGCTTTGTCTTGCTGCTCTTGTCTTGAAAGGAAATTTTTGAGCTGAAAATTGTAGCAGGAACAGAAAATACCTGAGATGCAAACTGACCTTCACTACATAAAGTGTTTTTACAAAGCTTACCTAGTCTTTAAAGGTCATCCTGCATTTTCTTTAAGGATAGAGGGCCAGGACCTTAGTTGGCATAAATCAACTCAGCCTGCCTGAAAAGGGCTGAATTCTTCAGGTGAATATTTTTTTTATAGGGGTCTAGAAAATCAGAAACAGCACAAGCAAGAAGGCAAGCACGGAAGATCCATTGCTTAGCTGTTGTCCTAGAAGAATAAAGGGGCACCAGCTGAAGCTAGCATGCTGGACGTTCTAAACAACAGGGAGAGATACAAGGCACCATTCATCTGGGGAACTCATTGCCACAGTATGCTATGGGTTTTTGTTTACATGGTTCAAAAAGCATTTGGAAAAACTCACGGAAAAAATTCTCCTAGGGCTATTAAATACAAGAACATACCTTCTCACTCAGAAAGGTATTTCCTCCCTGGTTTCTCATAACCTGCAGCTCAGAAAGCCCTGAGCTGCAGGTTATGAGAAACCAGGGAGGAATACATTAAAAGGGGTTCTTGGGCTGGTAGAGCATAGAAAAGCATGTTAGAAAAAGCAGTGACGACCTTTTAGTGTGTGGCAGGATGTGACATAGTAGAATGACCTTCCTGCTCATCCAAATTATCAAGGAGACAATGGCACTGTACAAGTAAAGCACCCAGGAATTTCTCTCCCACTCCCTGAGATGCTTGGGCAAAGACCAGCCATGTTGTCAGGGGCTAGTCCATCACAATAGACCTGGGAGAGCATCCCTGGCCACAGTAAAGACTTCTTGCAGGCTTGCTGAGGAGGACATACGGTTCAAGCCATCCAGACTCCCCCATTACCTTTGGGAAAGGATAGGAGGAGAGGGTGCTGATACAACAGTGGAGAAGAGAAGGCAACCAGTGCAATGGTAAGGCAAAGTCTTCCTAGGCAGGGACTGCAAAAGGGAATGAGCCACTGGCTGACCTGTGATCTCAGTCTTCTCCTGAGTGAGGTGTTGAGAAATTTTAGCACCTAGAAGAAGGGCTGTGTGAAAGGACAGGCTCTACCCTGTCATGAACTATGCAGAAATGAAGCTTCTCCTGGGGCGAGAGAGGTGAGAAAACAGAGGTGTTCCCCCTTCCTGAGCAAGTCTGACTGCCATATGGTGGTGAGAATTGTTGTCATCATAATTAATTTCTTCTTGACATTGCTCTGGCAGATGTCCACAGGTCTGCAGAAGCAAGGCTGTCTTCTTAGCAGCTGCAAAGAAGTGCAACAAGAAATAAGTGAAAAGGGAGTTCATTTTGTTTTGCAGGCTAGCTGAACTTGCATGAGAAAGGAGCATCTCTTGGAGGCTGAATGGACTCTTCAGCCTCTGGCCCTGCAGGATTTCTGAGGGACAAGGACTTCCTTTTCCCCCACTGTCACTTCATCCCTGCATTACACCAAGATCGCTGAAGTTGACACTTTAATGTGAAGCAACTTGTGCATTACAACAAGGTAAGTAAGGCAAATCAAAGCACCTATCTCATGTAAACATAACCTATGTGTCCAGCAGTCATTTGACACTCTCTGTTAAAACAACTCTATCTGCAATTAAAATCATCTGAAGTGAGGGTTTTGAACTGCTGGGTGCTAGGATTACAGCTCCAGAGGGTATAGTAATTGCATATGGTTTTCCCCTCTTTCCTTCTTTTGTGTCTCCCTGTAAAGATGGGTTCTGCATGAGATTGAAGAAGGGAGCAAAAGGCACTTTTAGATAGTTTCATCTTTCTGTTTCTCGTGTATCATAAACATCAACCCCCATCTCTGGATTTCTGTGTACTGCTGTGGTCTTTGCTCCCTGTGTTGTGTAGTACAGGGGAGCCAGAGAGGCACACAGGCTCTGGCTATAGACACTTTTGCTGTAGTTTCCTTGCCATGGCTCTGATATATCCTGGGGATGTGTTCTGTAATTGTGTGTTGGTTTGGGGCTGGTTTCAGCTACAACCCAGACTTCTGATGCAGGTGCTATAGGCCTGGAAATCCTGAATTCACAGAGAGAACTCACCCCTTCAGGACACATACAGGAGACTACAAGTAGTCTGGTGATCAGAGAGCCTGGCTTGGGATATGCTGCTCCTCCTGCAGCAATGACTTCTCCCTATGTGAGGCACAACTAGCTCTTGCTCTGTCTGCCTTTGCCAGCAGGTGCACCTACCTAGGAGGGCTCCAATGGCTTCTGGCACACAGGAAATGTTAAAAGATGCTATGGGGCTCTGAGTCCTTCCAAAGTGATGCTGCTCACATTCTTGTATGTTGCCATTAGCTAAGCTGCCAAAATATAGAGTTTTTAAGTAATTATAGAAGAGATGGATTGCCAACAATTCTTTAAAAAGGCCAGTTCTTCAAAAGGGTCCCTATTCTTACCTTTCATTCAGGGGATTTTGCTTTTCTGAATTGAAGAAGGGATTTTATTTTCCCTTCATGTAATTCCTGTTTATTACACAACCTCTCCTTATTGACGTAGTATCTTTGTCTTATGCATCATTTATTGTTATCTGAACAGTTACTGGAAAGTGTGCCTGGGTAAGCTCTAGGGAGGAACGGTTACCTCACTAATGGAGGAAAAGTCTAACTACTTCCTGAATCAATTAACCTAAAAGGCCAGAAGACACATCCAGGCTGCTCTCACCACGTGCATGCGCTCACATTCACGCACCGCAGTGGTCTCTGCTGTGGGTAGTGGCACAGTACCCACAGACACTCTCTTTACTCCCCATGTGGTCCCAGCCACGCTGACAGTCTGCTGAATGACATTTCCTACTCAGCACATATGCATTCACTCCATACATTCCTAGAGCTGCACGTGCCCTCGTAACTCACAGCTCAGCAGCTGTCGGTTCCCTGCCTGCAGCTGACCCACAAGGGATGTGTGCCTATTCTCTAGCAGGCAGCCTAGCTTTCAGGCTCTAGCCATAAAAATTCATGGTGTTTGACTCCAGAAGTCCTCGAGGTAATGGTCACCTCATGCGCACACATATCCATATAATGCCTCTTTGTTCCTGCTCACTGCATGGAGGAAAAGGCTGCCTGCCTGCCTACAGACATCACTGCCATTGAAAGTAAAGGGGAACGGGGCAGAAGTCATTAGCGCTAATCATTGACATTCATCCTGGGGTGAGACAGGGGTGTGGGCTGCAGGGAAACACATCTGAATGTAGTGCTGCCTGTCAGCAAGCCTTGAGAGCCTCCAGCAATGAGCACAGGCAGAGGCCAGCATAATGCCTCTGCACTTGGGGAAGAAGTGGGGCAGGACACAGTGCCTTTGTCCCCCGAGGGCCCTGTACATCCCGTGGGAGGGGGAGAGAGAGCATGGATGCTGCAGTGAAAGGAGTCAAGAAATGCAAACAGGCTATAGATGAAAATGCAAGAGAGAAAAGGACTGGTAAGTGGTGTGAAGAAGAAAGGAAGGAGGTGTTGTGGAGTTTCAGAGCACAGGTATAGACAAATGTGCAGTAAGAATGTATGGGCACTGAGTGGAAAGGCAAGAGAAGGGGCTGAGCAGAGAAGCAGGTGAGATAGAAAGGTTACAAAATGAAGCCAAGACAAAATGCTTATCTAGAAAGGAGAATGAAGACAATCAGAGACTACTGGTGGGAGCTGGGCTGGATGTTTTTTATCCAGGAGAGTGTCAACACTGTGACTCCAAAGCTGGAGAACCTGGAAGCTGGTCAATGAAAGGAACAAATTGTTGGTGGCACAAGAATTTCTCTTTTCAGGAGGAGGAACATTGCTTGGAAGGAAGGAAAGAAAGAAAAGAGTAGAGCAAGACAGGGCTAGTGGCAGAGAGGGTGTTCGGCAGATGTTTCTTCCACAGAGCATGCTGTGCTGGTGGGACAGGGGAGTTTAACTGGCGTTTGAGACAAGCTGGGGACAAGAGTGTGAGGTCTGTGCAGCAGGGAGTAGAAGCAAGAAGAGCAAACATGGAGCTGCGCATATGTTGGTGT
>NW_008666490.1:30448-43340 GCF_000695815.1 Acanthisitta chloris | reverse complement strand
GAGTGTGAGAGGTGTCAGAGCAGCCATGGGCTTCAGGGGGACAAGAAGGAAATTTCCTTATGACTTTCAACTCTGCAGTTATACTGCTAAGAAGGAAATGTAGGCTGTAACCTGTGTGTAACCTACTATGTTTACAAGAGGCAAGTTGTGGAGCTACAAATAAATCCCTAATGGGGCCCTGAGCTTTTCAGGAGGCAGGCCTAGGCATCAGCTTTGGGTGACTTCCATCCCTGCAACAGCCAGCCTTATGAGGCTTTGGGCAGGGAAGGGAACACTGTGACTCCAGCTGGCACATCCCCTGATGCCTTCCAGGCCAGTTCAGTTCAAACACCCAGCAGCAAATCCACATGCATATGCCTGGAATGGAATAACACGCACTGGACCTGGTGCATGGTGTCCCATGGCTGCACAGTGGTCCATGGCCAGCCCCAGGAGCTCCTGGGGACCTGTGACACGAAGAAGATTCCCAGCCTCACAGTGCAAGCAAAGAGAGTTGCTGCAGCCCAGGCTGAGGAAACCAGCAAGCCCTATTTCCAGGCTTGTACCACTGGCTCTTGACAGACATGAAAGGAAGCTGAATCACTGTATTATAATTTCAAGCTCCATTAAAGAAACATGGGGATAGGGATAGCGGAGGGAAGGAGAGGGCAGGGAGGGATGAAGAGAAAATTGAACAGAGCAGAGTAGCACTTGAAGGGGAAAGAAATGTTGCTCATAGGCTCAGAAGGGGGAATTGCAAACAGAGATGAGATTAAAAGGGAACCCTTGAGACTGTCTCTTTAAATACAGCAAGATTCACTTTCTCCACACTGAGCCAGGCTTCTTGAGTGCTGGAGGCACAGTCCCACTGAGGTTTGCCAGCTGATCAAGCACTGGAAATCTGTCTCTCCCAGTATACCACCTAGTTGTCCTTTTCCACCTATGTTATCTAGGAAGTCCCATTGCTAATAAATTTACTGTGGGGTGAGCCTAGTGGGGAAGCTTTTTACTTGACTGCCCTTCAGCACTGAGAATTTTAAATGATCTTTTATCCAGAGGCATGCAGTCACATCAGACTTGGTACCATGTGGCTGGGAGTGCAGTGTGGGGTATCTGGGTGCAGCTTCTCTTGTGTGGGAAGTGTTGCCTTCCTGGTCATAAGGCAGGGAGGAGACCTACAGGTGGAAGACAAAGAAGCAGAGTCTCAAAGTGCTGCTTGTGGCAGATATCATATTACTCTCAGAGCCAGGGTACAGAGTGCTTTGGTGCAGAGGGAAGCAGGATGCCCAACCCCTCTAGCTAGACCCCATAGCACATCAGTCTACTTGGGGCAGCTGCAGGATGTTCACTATGCAAATGTTAGTCGAACTGTGATGTGGGATCAGTCTGAAAAGTCTTTTACAGGTTTGGCTTCTTATAGCCCATTGGTGTAATTTCAGCAGGTTTTTTTTAATAGCTCACGGATATTGGCCAGGCACAGCATTTGGATGGAAGGCAGACTCTGAGTTGCTTGTTGCTGCAATTGTCCCACAGGGGTGACAGGCTTCTTTCTCCTGCTCTGTACCCAGCTGAGGTCCTGTCCCCTGTGAGGAGTGGTGGTGCTGCTGCTGACTAAATGAAGGGTGTAATGCTGCACAGAAGCAATGAATCAAATGAGACCTGGTCACCAGAGGCAGTCTTGTCAATGTCCAAAGCATGGTGGTGTTCAGCCTGATGTCGTAGTCAGATTTAATGTGTGTAGTGACACTTATATCACACCAAATCCTCTCACTCCCTTAGCTGAGATTTCAGCTCTTATCCCCACATCCCACACCTTGAATTTTTATGGCCTGACAATTGAAAGAGACTGAATTCCTTGGGACAGTAACAGGTTTCCATTTGCTCTGACAAATGCTAATGGGGCTAAATAAATAGCAAAAAGTGGTCATAATGTAACAGGGCACTCATTACTGCATTTCTTAAGCTGTTGCCTGGTGCTGCTGTGTGCCATTAGGTGTTTGCTAAATTATGTCTTAGGAACTCCTGGGTCTTTGGGGTGTTTGCTTTGTGGAAATGAGAACAACTGCCAAGCTCTTCTAGCTTTGGTTTTGTCAGTACAACTCACATGGAGGCTCAGGAGATGGGCAGCAGCCAAGGAACACACATTCTCTTCATGCTCCCCTTCCCCACAGCCATACTGAGAGCTGAGCTGTTTGTCTCGGAGCTCATGGGCTGACCTGCAAGAGGAGATGTGTTCCTTGCCAGCCATGCCCACCTTCCTTTAGGGGTGCCAGGGCAGAGGGTTGCTGTCAACCCAAACACAGGTGCTGCTCTTCTTTCAGTTTGAGGGTCCTGGCAGGTTTTTATGATGTGTCTCCTTGGTTCCTGGACTGCCTTTTGATCTTGTGGATGATGAGGGAATGGCCAGGATTCTCCATAAATCAGAAATGAAAGCACTCCTGCTTGGCCTCTAAGCCATTCCTAAGGCTGGTGGATCTCAGAAGAAGCCATGTTCAAAAGTGGGAGCATTAAGGTAGTAGGAAAGACTAAAACCCACTGGGCTAGAGACTCTTCTGTATGCACAGCAGCACTTTTCCAAGGGAGTTTAAGCACACACCTTCTTCCCAGCTTCGAGCCTGCAGCTAATATTCCCTGCACCCAGGACAACCGCATCCTAATCCTAACAGAGGCCCCAGGGCACTATTGTAATGCAAATAATGATAAATAACAGTAATAATAAAACTCCACCAGCACTTGCACCAGCTCCCTAGCAATCCCAAACCAGCCATAGCAAGCTTCATATCACCTGGGTTATGTAAAGAGTGTGAGCAATAAGACTGGAGCTGTCAGGGAGGCAACCAATTAGCCAGTGTAGCTGCCTCCCTTGGGCAGCAAATCTGCCTGTGGCATGTGGGTTGCCGCGGAGGCTGGGATGTGTTCAGGCACAGGGCTTGCTGCACTGGCTCCTAGGGCTGCTCTGCAGGCGCAGGGGGGTAGCTCAGCCCAGCACTAGGGACCATGTGTGAATGAACAGACACCCCCGTGCCACCCCGTGGAGAGGAGTCTGGAGACAGTGTGATGGGTAAAATGCCTCCCAGTACTTGTATATAGGCAGGGGCATGCAGCGTAGTTAAGCCACCTGTGATGAAGTGCCAGTTCAAAGAGTGCTGATGTTATTTAAATTGACTTTGGATCAAAAGTTCTATTCCCGTTTTTTTTGACAGCCAGCTCTTTATGAGCAACGTGAAGGGGCTGCTGATATGCAGCACAGGCTGGCAGTGGTGGCTGGGACGGTGTGGGAGAGCAGAGGGGGCTTTCCTGGTGCTAATGGGAAGGCTGGAATCAGCAGGCAGCCTGATACGGGAGCTGTGAGTGCTGTGACCCATGCTACACACCAGGGCTGTCCCTGGGCTTTGGACAAACACTGCTACTACACTGTGGCCTCTCTTGTTGGGCTGGTTGCACCTGCAGAAGAAAGGTTAGTGCAGCAGCTCACTGAGGTTGGAGGTGATGCAAGAATCACCTTCTGGGTATTTTCCAGGAGCTCATAACCATTAGTGGAAACATCCTGCCATGATGCCTTTTCCTCCCTAGAGTCATAGACCCTGATTCTCTGCTCTTCAGACCCAGTCATTTACACTGAGCTGAGGAGTAAACAGAGGTAAGTTGTTTTTCTTTGGTAATATTTTTATATTCTGCTTATCTCTGTTGCTTTCAGCAATTACT
The DNA here is from genome assembly GCF_000695815.1 of Acanthisitta chloris. Classification (NCBI taxonomy): domain Eukaryota; kingdom Metazoa; phylum Chordata; class Aves; order Passeriformes; family Acanthisittidae; genus Acanthisitta; species Acanthisitta chloris. The sequence continues at coordinate 39,656 of NW_008666490.1, read as the reverse complement.
CTGTCTTGGCTGTCAAGTATAGTGTAATAAGAAATTATGCTCTGGAGTTTGGGTGCTTCCCATAGGAGTCTCTCTCCTTGAAAGAAAAGGTTAGATTAAGAGAAATTAGCATCCTAAAATTTTGCCCTTTGGCCACTGAAATCTACTGCTACAGCTTTGGTCAAGTTCAGCCTTCTTCCATTTATTCAGTGTACAGCAGCAGAAGACTGGAGAAGGGAGTAGATGGATATAGGGAATTATTAATAATCAGACTTCTTCCTGCTTGCAGTTTGTTACAGCCCCACTTAAAAGAACAGGCAAATGGGCAGCCTGGGACCCACCAAACCATTATCCTGTGCTAGCTGTGGTGTACTGTCTGGGAATAATAGGAATTGCTTAGGGAAGGAACATATGGAGAGGGCTAAAGCAAACTGATGTGTCCTCAGGTAAACCTTCCCATCTTCGGGCGATAGCCAGTTCAAAGGCTTCCTGAGCAAATGGACGTGCCTAGACTCTCTACTGGAACAGCTCTGCCCAGGCCCAGCCTCCATGCATTTGTCTAGTGCCTTTGAGCCTGTTTGTATTTCAGAACGTGAAACTGGATTACTTCTTCAAGGTACTAAAATCAAAACCTGAGAAGATGTTTCCTGCCACAGGGTGCCTACACAGTACATGATAGAGGTGAGAGAGGACTCCAGGCAGAGGAAGAAGCAGCACAAGGAGGCAAGAGGACTGTACTGGTCAGCAGATATGCAGTAGCCTTGGCACAGCAGCAGCCTGGGGCTTGTGAAGTATTTTGCAGTCCTCAGCCCGGCTATAGTAGGGATTTAGAGGAGAAGGAGGAGGCAGTTTTTCAGATGTTTATGAGAAGTCTTCTCCAGTGTGAGAGACAGCAAGGCAGAGAGAACCAGTAAGTGTGTCTGAAGATATCACACGTGAGCTGATGGAGATAGGAGTTGGCACCTCTCTAGTGAAAGAGATGAGTCTAAGGAACAGAGGAGGTGTAGATTCTCTCTTATCTCTGATACCCAGGGGAGAGTTTTTTTGGAAACTATGTGGATGTGTTTTTCCCCTCTGGAAAAGAATCAAGTGCTTTGGGGAGTGGGTAGGAGAGAACTAGAAAATCAAATTGCATCTCCTTTCACCACTGCTCAAAACCATCACACCAAGATCTCTCAGCAAGGGGAAGTGGGCTTCCTCTGTATTTCAATGTACACCATTAAATGGGACCCTTTAAGTCTGATAAAAAGGGGTGAGATATGAAACTAATTTAAATGACTCACAAAGGAGGTATCTCACAGGTGGGTTTGAGCAACCATGTGGCAAGGCTGAGGCACTGGGGTGGGGTGGTGGCTGCCTAAGGCTGTATGTCTTGGGAAAGCAAGGAGAGGTGCGAGCTGGGGTGCATCTACTGTGATTCAGCTGACACCCATTACCAGTGGGAAGAGAGTGTGTCCAGGAGGCTGCTCTGACTCATCCCCAGCTGCTCAGTCATTGCCTTTTTTGAGGTCCTCTCTTGCCCCCAGGCTGGGGATTTCAGTCCTTGGACTCGCTCATCAGTATGATCAGGAACCATAATGTAGCGTGATGGGTAAAATATATCTCAGCCATCTTCTCATTCAAAGGGAGAAAACACATGAAGATACAAACAAACTCTATATAGAGATCTGCTGTTACCAAGATGTCTGGAAACAAGGTCCCCTGCACGCACACTTGCACAAGGGTGGTAATTGAGACAGGGAAGGCTGGGTCTATCAGAGGCACTGGGGAGAAGGCTTTTAAGTCTCTTCTTTGCCTTTCCTCCCTACGGGCAGCCCCAGTTACTGTGCTTGGCTCTACCACAGGCTGAGGTGTAGCTGTGTGCCTTTAGGATAAATGTAAGAGAAGGCTGTCAGCTGCTGGGATGGTTCAGTGTGGTAGTCCAGGGCTGCCTCAGCACCCACAGAGTGAGTGCAGCAGAGACCTTGGGTCGCTTCAGTCCCTAGTCTTCCTGTTTCCAAACAGTATTATTTAATTCTTCCTAGGGGCTAAAGTTCCTCTGCTAAATAGGTCAGTCTTGCAAAGAATGTAAGTACTCAAAATATGCCTTTTGTAACATCATTCCCAGAATTTTTGTCCTCTTATTTACCTTGGCCAAACAAGTCAGGCCCCAGATAGGTGCCACTCAGTTCCCAGATATCTGCATCATCCCCCAGTCCTATTTTTTCTGTCCAGTAAACAGCATTTTTTGGTCCCACTGGACCAGAACAACTTGAGGAGACCTTGTAGACTCTGTGCCCAAGAGGCCACTAACCCTGGTGAGGGTCCTGGGAGTTATGGAAGCCCTAGGATGCACAGGAGAGTTCCTGTGCTCCCTGACAAATGCAGAGAGGAGTGGGCAACTTCAGAGTCGTGTGGCTTCTGTCACATGCTGAAGCTAAAATCCCTGGAAGGACAATGTCGCTGTACCTTTCTTTATCCACATTTCTTTTCTCCTTTGCCACACTTCAAATAATTTGATGTTGAATATTTAAGACTGTTTTGTTGTCTTCAGTTCACCTCATCTGACCGCACGATCTTCAGGGTAATAGCACATGATGATGAGAATGATAATATTCTGCTGTTTTACAGTGCCACTTCCCAAGACTGTGAGCCCTTTAGCAGCATTTACTTGTTAAGGCCTGCAGGCCATCTAAAGTAGGTTAATTTATTACTCCCACTCTGTGTGTCATGAGAAGTTGTGACTTGTCCAAGTGAGCTGGAAGAAGAGACAGGACTTCTGGGCTTGAACCGTGGGACAGGAATGACCCTGTGGACTCTCAGCATGTAGTGTCACTCATACAGCTACGTATTCCAAGGAAGAGCTCTGCCTGGAGCAACTGACATGAGGACATGCAGGAGGTTAGACTAACTGGAGAGGAGGGAAGGTCCCTGAGGACCTGAACAAAAAAGCTTCATGTGTAATAATAGATAACAAGCTCCCAGACTTTATGAACTCAAGACTTGTATCGACTGCTGTGAAAAAGATGGTAATGGAGTAGTATATGGATTAGACATGAGGATGGTGAGTAGGAGGCTGGATGAACTACCAGGACTTCAACATTTTGGGGCAAAATCCTCCATTCCTAAATTAAATGAGGTCTTCCAGTCACTGGCCTGGCCACCCCTCCAGTGCAGCCCAGCTTTTGTTGGCCCTGAGGCTGCAAACCCTCAACCCTAAGAGTCCCAGCTCTGTGTGAGGTGAGAGGCAGGGACCAGGCAGGACAGGATACCCCTGGCTGCTGGCAGCCTGAGGGAATGGTGAGGCTGTGGGAAGAGAGCAGATCACTCATATTTTCTCTGGGATGCTGGACGCAAGAGGGTCTATGGATGGGAAGGGAAAAGCAGCAAAATTGTTCCAATTGAGCATGGAGCAATCTGTTCCTGCCCCAGCTGCACGGCAGTGATGCCTGTACTGCAGCGTCAGAGGCTGCTGCCTGCCAGGCTGCTGGTGGGGTCCTGCCGGGCTGCCGGTGGGGACGGGGGGCTGCCAGCCACGTGGCTCTCCAGGGGGCTGTATACTTGTTTTTCTTCTCTGTGACATTACATAATGTGAGGTAGAAAATGTTTGTACAGTAGCCGTATCGGTCCTTGGGGCAAGGGGAGAAAGGAAGGAGGCGGTGGATAATTTGAGGCTCTTTATTAGACCAATAAATCATTTATAATGCACTAGCTTTCAGGCTGGTCTCTTATTGCTCATGTCAGCCACAGTATGCTACCTGGTGACTGAAGCTAGCAGAGCACACAGCGGCTCCCCGAAGTCAGCCAAGCTGCATGGGGCAGGCAAGGCAAGGGCTCACTGTGCTGGGGCAGAGCAGGGAGGACAGCTTGCTTTTCACAGGCCTTGGGGACAAACCCAGTGACAGGCACTTGACCTTGTACAAAGTGTGTTGCAGCCCTGGTCCCCCTGGAGTGAAGGGAAAGCATCAGGAGCAAGTCATGACTGAGGGATCATTGTGGCCATGGGCATCTTGAGGGCAGGTGGAGTTGGGCATGTCACCTAGCCTCCCCACATCACCTGCAAGCAGAGATACCTGCATGATATAAGGGGTGATATATCCTAATGCCCCTGAGCCTTGGATGGTGGGGAGCAGAGAACAGGGCAGGTTTTCCTGATGGCAGCCCATTACAAAAGTAATGGGGGCATCCTACGCCTCTTAGCTTTGTGGTTTGGGGTTTTGTTGGAGCTTAGTGCCTGAGGCTTGCCAGGCAAATATCTCTTGGATTTCTTGTGTGCTCTGTGTGCCAGCAAGGTTCCTGAAGAGGAATGTCACCCAGCTGGGAAGGGCTGCACTCGTCTAGTCACAAGTGTGTGGTTTGCCACATTTCACAGTTGCGTCTTGTTCAATTTGAAATCATCAAGTTCTGCAAAACTACGCCTTTCAATAGCCTGCCTGCATTCCCAAGTGCTTCAGACAGCATCAGCTGGCCTAATGTTTTGACAAATGATACCCATATTGATTTCCCTCCTCCTCCTCCTCTTTTCCTCCTCTCTCCTTCCCTGGCAAAGAAGCCACATTTGATAACTAATCTCTGGAGCTAGGCAAACACAACAGAGGAGACAGATGAACTCTCCTTTTGGGTGGCTTCACACCAGGGTGGGCTCCCAGGTCATCTGAACAAATACGCTTCCCCGTTAAGCAGCCAAATGCTTTAGAAATAGGGACCAAATGAACTGGCCGAGCATGTACTCCTGCTGGTGTGCTGGGATTTGAAATCCCCCCCCAAAATGCTGAGCAGATTGAAAGGAACCTAATGGGGAGTGGTAAATGTAAAAATACTAATAAATCCTGTTCCCTGTTATGAAATACACATTTTGGGTGGGAGGGAATTGCATAGCACGCCTGTTTCTGTGGGATCTGATTTAACTCTAAGCTCTTTAATATGTTCTTTGTGTCCTTGTGGACTGTCTGATGGAAGCAGCAGCTAAAAGCAAATCATAGGGTGAGAGGGTGAGTCTTGCTGGTGAGAATTAGCAGTGTCAGGAGAGAAATATCACGCACCTAACTGACTGAATTATGCATTATGCTGCAAAATCCCTGATGTCGATACGCAAATGTTATTCCCCTTTTTTCCCTGTGATGACTGGCAGCAAAAGAATTCAAATCACATCCACATAGCAATTGTCCTTCTGTAACTAAGACTCTCCTATTCAAACGGGTACACTTGAGTGGGCAAAATCTATGCAGTATACTGGTGCTTTAGGAAGAGATTTGAAAAAGGATGCTGGAAACATTTTCATGCATTCAACAATACAAAATGTTGTCAGGTTAAAGTGTACCAGTTGTGACACCTTCTCTTTTTTCTCATGGGCACTACAGGCTAGATGCTACCTCAGACCTTGGAAGGAATAGGAGAAGTCTATACCCAGGCATTGAAAATTATTTGAGGCACATGCCTCCATGGAAGAACTTTTCTCTCTCCAAACAAGATAGGAGGATGGGAAGCAGAGCCAAACAAAATAGCATCCCCAATAAAAGAAGCAGTGGGGTCATCAGCATACCCTCTTCATGTAGCAGGATTAAAAGGATTGTGAAATTACGTGTACCAAATGGTAAGAAAATTATTATTTTAATAAACAAAAGATGGTTAAAATTCCCTGCTATTAGATCTTGCTAGTGTGTTTGAAGAAGAACAGATAACAAAGCTAGAAAACAAAATCTGCTTTTATTTACTGTTTAAGTTGCTTTTGCCCTCCTACCAGAAGACATAAATCAGTTACTAATTGCATTCTTAGTTTGATGTTTAATCTGTCCTGGGTGCTTTTAGAAACAATTGCACTAAGGTGAGGATGTGAGTTGCACAGAATTCTCTTTCTTCTGATAATATCTTACCTTTCACAGAACAAGGCTGCATGAAAATCTGTGGACTTTTTTTTCTTGTTTGGTGATGTAATGAAAAATTTGGAATGAAGAAAAATGGATATTTGAGTTTTAAAAAAACAAATAACATTTTGTTTGCATTCTTTGGATGACAGAACATAACTTCATCTTGAAAGAACACCACTTTAAGATGTTTGGGAAACAACTAAACAAATCAGAAAGTATTTTCCCAATAACCTGCTGAATGAGAATAGTTGCTGAAAAATGGACTTTTATTGCCTCCCCCACCCTCTCCAAGTGGAATAACCCATCTGCCTAAGGAATGTAGCCCGTCCCAAGTTATGAGCTGCTTAATGGATTGTGTCATAGAAAAAAACACATGGATTTGATTAGATTAAGAGTGAGATGTCAGACCCGTGTGCCACCACCGCTGCTCACCTCCCTGGCCCCTGAGCCCAGCGGGACAGAGACCCTAGGGCTGGGAGAAAACGTGATAGGCTTCCTCTTTGTGGATGGTGGGTCTGCCTGCCATTGTCCCCACGGGGCTGATGGGACCTCTGTGTCACTCCAGTCTGCCTTGGTGACAACCCTACTCCACATGGGGGAGAATGGCTGCTGGGAGAGAGCACAAGCTGGCCCCTGGCAGGGGACTAGGGTGTAGACCAGGTAGGAGAGGGGGAAAGGTGAGGGAATGGAGGACTGTACGTCTGAAGATTAAACTAAATGAAAAGGACAGGGAGAGTGGAAAAGATACTGTCTTGTACCAATCTTGAGGTGCTGGGGTAGCCCAAATAACAGAGGACAGGAGAGACATAGACAACTTAAAATGAGCTTTCTGTTGGGAAGAAAGAATACAAACAATTTTGAGCCTTGCAAGACTCCCAGTGTCAAACCATAGCTGTTGAAGACCAGGAGCTGAGGATTATAAAGATAAGAACAAGGGTAACACACAAGAAGGAACTGATAGGAGGATCAGACCACAGAGTAATAATGGCGACTTCTCCCAGGGCAAAAAAAGTGGGATATAATCCTTGGGCCACGGAGCATGAAAATCACCCAGCACCTTTGCTTGGACAGAGACCATTCACTGTTAGTCTCCTTTCCGCCCTGAAGCTGTGAGTGTGAGCTGTTGGGATGATGCTGGAGCTGGGAGAAGCCCCTTTGTGGCTGCCCTTGCAGGGCTTGGCACAGGGGTGGTGGTGGCAGCACTGGCTCCCCTGGCATTGCACAGCAGCTCGCCACCAGCACTCCATGGCACGGTCACTGCCCACAGTGCAGGCAGCTGCGATCTGGCAGTGTCTTACAAACCCATGTGCTCCTTGGCTGCTCCAGGTCAGAGCTGTCTGCTCTCATTTCAGCTGCTGCACTTCATGTCAGGCATGCTGAAGAGCCAGGAAAGGATGGGGTAATCCAGGTTCACCTACCAGCTTCCTACCTCAAACACTCTCACCAGTCCTCAGCCGCCACTGCTTCTGCAAGCACTCTGCCACATCCCTGCCACTTGGATGTGCTGGAGCTACCTAAGGGTCCCTGCTGGCCAGCAGGTCCTCCAAGAGGACAATGATGAGCCAAGGGCATTCTTCAGACCTGTGTTGCAAACAGAAGGTTATTACAAAGATGTGGAGCCCCAGACATGGTTGTTCCAGGGCAAAGAAACCTTTGTTCTTCCAAATGTGCCAGTGCTGTAGGTGTGTCACTGCAGGCTTTCTAGCTCACCCTATCCTTATTCTTTGAGCTGCACCTTTTCTTCACCTTTTGCAAGGCAGTTTTTGACTCTGTAAGCAACCTAATCTTGCTGTAAAGATTTGTGCAAGGAGTCCTGTGGCTTAGATAGACCTGCAAAAATGATGACTTACGTTCATCCAGTCTATTTCAGGATCTGATCTCTGCAGTTAAAAGCTAAGGGGTTACATGGACATTCACATGGCTCAGCAAGAGAAACTTGTCAGGCTTCTCTCAGGACCTGGGCTGACTTTCCTGAACCTTTCAGACACAACATTAAAGACTTCATTATGGAAAGCTTGCAAGACGGCTCTGAGCAGAGGCAAATCTGCAGGTCTCCCATGGTTTCAGTAAGGTGGAATTGCTTGCCATTTCCCTGAAATATAATGGGTTTGTGACTTTGATAGCATCTAGAAAGTAAAGGAAAACCAGAGTCAGGCCTGTGCTCACAAGCAAAGTCAGTTTTAGGCAGCTCAAGGATGGAGAATAATGGAATAAGCTGCCCTCTGCTGCAGGCTGGCATGCTCACACGTGTTATTCCATCTCCAAACTGTTGGGTGCTTGGCCTCCTTGTTTCTCACCAGGAGAGACAAGCCCAAAGGGAGTGAGGCTTTCTGGGATGCAAAATGTGGGTTGCTGTTAACAATGGGGACTTGAGATCTGCTGAGTCTGGGCCAGGAAGAGGGCAGGCACTCTGGAAAGAAGGTGCCTCATCCCTGTATCATTCACATCATTCACCAGGACCAGCATGGGATTTGTGCTCTAACCCTGGAACTTCCAAGCAAGTTTAGGGCAACCAGCATTTGGCCCTCTGCTGCCTATTAAGTCCTAGGGCAGATAGAATATGTCCACATCAAGGGGCGATCCCTTGGATTTCTGACTCCATTGCTTCTTGTTAGGAGCCTTATTTTACTCCAGTGACAGTCACACTACATCCAGAAATGCATGTAGCATGGGTGAATCAGAATCATGATGAGTGCTGGTAAGGGGCAATGTGGGTGTGTTTGGGAAGAGCTGGAATGGCCAGAGTTGTGGACATAGCTGGGATGCTTTGATCCAGGTTCTTAGTGGAACATCCCCCGGGGGCCATCACACAAAATAGCACAGAACACATGGCTATTGAGAGTCTTTTCCAGCAATCCATTTATGGAAAGGCTAAAACCATAAAATACTGCCTGGTGACCGTGATCTTGCAGCAAGGATTTGCTCTACACCACTTCTCTTTTGCAATGTGCTTTTTTTATCTTCACAAAAGGCTTCCTTGGCAAAATGGAGCTGCCAGCTGGCCAGATCTGGCCAAGGGGCTAACAAAAGTATTCAGCTCTACATGGTTGTGCCAGCAAAATTGTCTATTCAAAGAAAAGTCATAGTTTTGACTCTGGTTGTTTCATCAGGGTTTATTATTCTAGGATCACTGCCAATATATTTATTTTTTTTTAAACTAAAATGAAAAAAAAATCCTAGCAAGTTGAAGTCATATAGTTTGAAAGCATCCCTTGTCCTGACTGGTACCACTGCTAATTTCCCTCTCCACTTTTTTGATCCAAGTGGTCAATGCCATCTCAGTGTTGCTTTCCTCCTTTCATCCCAGGAATGGAGAGAAATGGTGCCTTGCCTGTTTCATTGAATCCTTATTTTTAAATAATGAAAACATTTTCATTCATGAT
>NW_008666490.1:22360-30413 GCF_000695815.1 Acanthisitta chloris | reverse complement strand
TTCCCTTTTTAAACCACCTCTAAACCTTGGGGATGGAACTGGCTGACAGGATTCCTTTAATTATCCTCACTCCCAATGCTCATCTCTTCCACGGTGCCTTCGAGGGACACCACCACTGTAAAAGGTGCTATACACGCAAGCACTACATCCAAATCGAAGCAGAGAACAAAAAGCAAAATGTCAGAAAAGCCAACCTTAAAGAAATTAATAACAAATACAACCAGGCACATTCCATACGCCCCATTAGTCAGTAGTGCTCAGATACCATGGTGATGAGCCTCCCTATAAATATCTCCACAGAAGCAAAACTGTCTTAAAGGGACCACACAGCTGCTTACATGCACCTGGACAGGGCCCTTCTCTGGAGGCACCACTGGCCTGTGCAGACTGCATGGCTGGCACCTGAGCCACGTGCCTAAGGAGGAAGCCAGCACCATCTGCTTTTCTTTTGCCTGTCACAAGCACTGAGAGCAGCACAGCCCTGGCGTTACGCCCATAATTCCGCAATTTGACCCCAACATATTGTTGGGGATGAGGGTGGTGTTCTGCTGGGTGAACGGGGTCAGTTCCAAACACACAAACACTGAATCAAAAGAAAATAAGCTTACTTCTACTGTATTTGTCAAAGCAGCCTAAGCAAGGTAATGCACTTAAAAATATAATGCACTTAATCATTGGTTTAAGGTAGCAAAAGATTAAGCAAGATGAATAAGCAAGGCAATGCACCTGATCACTATTACAAAGAATTAACGATAGTGATTAAGAAAGATACATCAACCGATTGGCTTAATACTTTACCATCATCCCCAGCAGTTGCTGGGGAGACCTGGTTGCAGTGAGGAGTTTGAGAATCCCTCCTGGCAATTGGGAAACCCGACACAGTGCGTCCACTTGTAGGTGAGGTCTCCAAAGTGGTCTGGGGTCCAGCTTTTATACACTTCAATAAATAAAACTGTTAATCTTTACATGACAATATGTGTGGTACCTGGTTTCATTTCCTTGTGTCGGCCAGACAATGGCTCTGGCCTGGGTCCATGTTCCAGGTGTTACAAGCCTGTCATCTTTTACTCTGTGTCCATGTTCTTTATTTTACTTTATAATTGGTTAATCCACTAATAACACACCAATTGGGTTTATGATCATGTGCCTTGCATGCAAATTTCGAGCTGCCCGCTGCTATATTATTCGTGAGAGTTCACATGAAGGTCAGCTCTGGCTCAGGCCTTCACAGCAGGCCTTAGCATTGCCATAAGAGATGGTCTACACTTTACAGTTCAGCACTCTCTCAAAGCCAAGGAGCCAGGGGAGTGCAGCATCCTTTAGCTGCACATCCTCAGCATCACCCAACCTGAGCCTTCATGCAGCACAGCCACAGACTGCAAGTTGAAGATAGGGTTTGTATGGAGCCAGACATGTGCTTGTTTATCCTCCCAGAGGCAAATGTTTTTGGGGTAGAATAACACCTGCTCAGGTTGTTAGTCACTTGGGAGCTCTTGTTCACAGATCCTCCAGAACAAAAAAGAGCCAAGCAAGAAGGAGAGGGAGGGGAGGGGAAAGAAACACGTTCAGATGTTTAGGGTGCAGCAGCCAACTTCTGCCCACGCTGCAGGAGAGCTTTGAGTTTCTTGCCCTTGATGTAACCATCACCAGAAGTTTGTTTTCACAAACCCTACTTGTCTTGAAAGCTACAACTCACACCTCAGTACCTCATCTGAGAAGAAATGAGCAATCCTGTTATTAAGCTGTGGGCAGCATTACCTGGAGGGTGATTCTTCACACACCTGACACTGTTCAGATATAGATGGGCAACTTTGTACTGCGAAATAATTTTCAAAGGACAGCAGCTCCAGTGGAATATGGGGCATAAAAACAGAGAGAAATGATCTTGTGAAGAAAGCTGACCTAGCCTTTATGCTGAGGGCCAAACACATGTTTGCTCTGTGTTCCCATATAAAGGAGATAAAAACCACTTGAAGCTGCTACCTTACACATGTTCTCAGTAGAAAGGCTAAGAGTAGGAATTAAAAAGAAAAGTTATTTCTTTCCTATAACTTAGTGCACCTGTTGCAGCAATAATTGGGAAGGGGTGGGAACATAAGCTGATTGGGCTTGTGCCCTCTTTGGACCCTCTCCCCTGACAGCTGTAGCTAGTCACAAGGTAAGATAAAGCAGGGCAATGCAAAAGGTATGTATATATGTCTTGGTGCTCATACTGAGCTTTCTGGTATAGTCCTACAAGAGCACTTGGGGACGAGGACTGAAGTCTTTTGGTAAAAAACATGACATTGACTGGTTGGACTGACTGCAGGATGGGAGGAGATGAAGAAACCTCCAGCCCTAACCAAGAAACTGCTGCTCACTCACTCCATTGCTTCAGGCAAGTCTTCTCCCTCCCCTCCCTTCTCTCCCACTGCATCTTGCACTCTTTCTGGCTTTCTAGCCTCATGTTTGTACAGTAGTTCCTGAGCATGTCCTGGGTGTATTTTGTTTCCCTTAATTATGCTTTTCAATATCTGGATGCCCTCAGTAAATGGTAGCTGCCTGAATTTGCAAGAAGTATGGAAACATAGTGCTAACCCCCCAGGTACTGGGGTATGTTGTTGAGTTACTTGTCTGCCCTATTTACATGGAAGCTAATCAGCTCTCCTTGGAGTTTCTGTTTGATCCTTTGGCCTGTCTCAAGGGAAGCACAACACTAACTGACAAAATATGTATATTTTGGCTTTCAAAAACTATTACACTTTGCAAATGTCACCCAGACCTTGAGCTTTGTGGTTGCCAGGGAAACATCACGGGAGATAACCTGATCTCACAGCTGTGAACTGCATCCCTTCCTCTCCTGATGTGAAATCTGCACTTCCAGAAATGCCCGCTCTTGGCTTGGAGTATTTCATCTTTAGAAAGCAGGGGATTGAAAAATTAGGCTGTTTGTAGTGCAGAATATATTTCTTTCTGAAATGGAACTATCTAGGAGGTCCTGCTCTTTAGGCTCAAAGCCTGTGTGAGGCAGCGGCTCAGCAGCAGAGGGTTTTGTTGTGCTCTGATAATATCAGTGGCTGCTGGCGTAACCACAACCCTGTTCAGATAATATAGGATAGAGTCAATGGAGGTTTTGTACAATGTCAGCCTGGGGTTTGAAATACTTGTTCTCTCTGGAGCCATCAGCTCAGAGCACTGCAAGTTGGAGTCAGTGCTGGAGCTCCAGATAAGATAGATGGAGCTTCCTGTCTGCCATAAAAAGGGGGGGTGGGGGTGGGGTTGTCCCAGAGGCTCTCAAGGATCACATGCTTCATCTTGCAGTGAGGGAACCTCATGCTGTTCTTCTCATCAGAAAAGTTATTCTTTTCCCCTGATATGTCATGTGTCTTCAGGTGCAGGTGGGATGTCAGGGAATCTACACTGATTTTCTCTCTGCGCCAGACAGAGCCAAGCCAGCAGGGAATGCAAAACTGCATGCTGCCTTGTAAGCAATAATAGTACCAAGCATCTCTGCCTGTTCCTCCATCCCTTGAAGAGGTACAGCACCCCTGGATGCAGACGGTGGCAAGCTCTGGGTTGGGGTTGGGACAGGGAAAAAACAGCCTGGGGCTGGGCAGCTGAGGTGCTGGAGGGGGGACAGAGGCTGTGGGTCTGCCACACTTGCTGGCAGCAGCTCTGGTGAGGGAGAAGGGGGAATGGGCACATGGCCCCAGGGAAGCCTGATGTGTGTCTTCCCTTTCTGGTGTGGCAGAATAGCACTTTAAAGATGTAAGATGCAGCTCTTTTTCCTGACACTCAAAGAGCCAGTTGACAAGCTGCTGTCAGGGAATGTTGTCTAACTCCCTTTCCCCCAATAATTTCCCTGATAAAACTGCAGTGCAGTGGAATCAAATGGTGACAGAAACCGATGGGGGAATAGATGTGTTTTCTTTCTTTCTTTCTTTTTATTTTTTTTCCAAGTGTACATCTGTATTGGGAACCATGTGCATATCGGTAAATCTTGCAAGTTCAAAGAAATGTTTTTAGTGTTCAAATTTAAACTTTAGTGCTCCCCCCTCTGCTGAAGAAACAACAAAGCCTTGAAGATGCTCCCAGCTTGCATGGGATTAAAAAGACATCTTGGCTGAAGTAGAAAATAGCATCTCATGTTTTCCTTTGGGTTACATGTGCAGAAAGGCCCTCTGCTACTCTTTTAGCTGGTGCTGTGTAAAGTCCTCTCTGATGAGGAAAGGTAAACTGTAGGTGGAGGTAGGGGAGCAGGAGAGAGAAGAGGGCTAGGATTATAAAACTACCTCACAGGCAGAGAACTTGTGCCCTGAATCATGCCAAAATAATGGGGGGAAAAAAACCTGTGAGTGGGACAGACAATGCTGGAGAGCTGCTGTGCCCTTGGGCATGAGAATGAAGTCTGGCCCTTGATGGACACATTACCACTGAAACCTCCTGGGAAGCTGTTTGTCCCAGTCATTTTCCTTTGGTGGTTGAGTGTGGTTCATTGGTGGTTCCTCTCATTTCCATAAACAGGAGAGGATTTCCTGGGTGCACAGGGAGAGGGAAGGGCAGGAAGGCTGCAACTTCTCATCAGCTTTGTGCAGTGCAGAGAGTGCCTCTCCTCCATCAGCTGATGCTGCAGGAAACGTGGCTGCAGGGCTCTTCCTCTCATGTAGTATTTGTACTGTCTTTCCTATCTGAGCAAAGTTTTTATGATTTGATTTGTTTGAAACTTTTGCTCTAAGGACCCATCTTTGCCATCCTATCCCCTGTCAGGCTTCAATGAGGGTTTTTAGAAGGGACTTTCTCAAATTCTCAGCCTTTAGTTTGAGCTCAGCAGAGTAGAGGAAGACCTGCTTGCATCCCTTAGAGCTGTAGCCATGATAGGCTGGTCAGCCCTTTCGTATTATTCAAAGCAGAGTGTTTTACCGTTAGGACGGATGTAAATTGTTTTAAGGCAAATCCTTGGGGTTTCATTTTGCTTTCCAAAATGTAACAGCTGCTCAGGCTACATTTGCTCAAAAGCTGAAAACCCTGCAAGTGTTTGTCCATGAGTTCTGGCTTGGGTCATTTGGATTAATCTAAGCAATTGCCTTGCCCTTTGCTTCAAAGAGCTTATGCCCATTTCACTCAGTGATGAATTTGGCCCCAGAATTTAAGTATCCACTTCTTTTGTACTTCCCATCTGCAAAAAAAAAATAAAAAAATCAGATATCTTTTGGTAGAAGGGCACCAGACTTTCTGCATAGAACAAGTAAGACAGAGGGCTTAAAATACATGAAACACTGCTTTTTGCCTTTTTTTAAAAAAATAAGCTACATCAAATTTCTTATCACTCAGTCCTTAGAAACTGCCTTAGCACAGTGGAAGAACTGATTGCATAAATGCCAGCTGTAACTCTCTTATTTTTGGTAACAAGGCATTAAAAAAGGCAGAAAGGCAGATTAATTCAGTGCCACGCTCCAATGAGACCAGTGTCCTTTTGTCTGGGACTGGCTTTGGAACCCTCTGCTACCTGGTTTTTGCTTTCAGCCATATACATGGGGACTCTAGTAGTGGTTCAAAAACACACATCTGTATTGCAGCAAGAAGTCATGAAGGGTGTGCACATATAGGTTAATTGTCAAGGGAAACTGACTTCAAGTACCATCAGACTGTTTTCAAATGTAATTGTGACATCTAAGAGGATGATCTTTGAGAGATCAGAGAGTGGAAATTATTCTCTTGCTTTGCACATCTGAGCGCAGTTTGGCTACAGTCAAATTAGCTGTTTCAGCCTACACTGTCAGTTTGCTCTTATCTCTCTTTCCTCTTGTTGTATTATTAATAATAATGAAAAAAAGTTAAAGACGGCAGTAAAGAGCTATCTGTGTGGGGCAGGGCTGGAGCCAGTGATTGCCTGAAAGTAATTGTGGATGGTGACCAGCGTTTGAGTGTCCCTCAAAGGGATGTGCTGGCCCTGGGGATGGCAGGAAGCTCTTTGCCACACTGCCTGCGGGTGTTTGAAAGGCAAGGCTGCTGGATTTGAGCTCACTCGTTCGCTTCATCTTCCCTCCATCTCTCCCCATGCACAGCTGCATTTAGTAATGAAGCTGGCAGCATTAGAAAGTCACTAGAAGTAACCCAGCTGCCTCCGTGGGTTCACGGGGAGAACGACTTTGTAGCTGCTCTCAGTCAGTCCATTAATTGCACATAATAAGGCATTTAGTGACAGAAGGATGGTTGATGAGCCTTAGCTGAAATAACAAGGGCCTGCCAAGAGCTGTGTTTCCTTTGTCAGGGAGGAGCGTGGAGGGTCCTAGCACTGAAGTGCGGAGTTGGAGTCGTGCAGGGATAAGAGCAGTAGGAACCTGCTGCTCCCTGATCTGGAGGGTACACAGCTGGCTCAGCACTGAACAGGGAAGCACTGCATGCTGAAGGACTTGCACGGCTGATCCACTCTGGGGAGAGCAGGTCCCTGCATTTCCATCAGTGTTTGCCTGGTGAAAGCCATGGAGATCTGCCCCATGGCCAGAGGGGCACCTGGTGGCTGCACCATCAGCACCTAATGAGAGATGAGCTGTAGAAAAAGGGGTGGACGTGGGACCTCCATCCCTGTATGAAAGAGCAGGGCAGGTTGCATGGAAAACCAGTGTGGGCTGGGGAAGTTGGTCCTCTTGGGTTTGATGGGAAAATGAGTAATGGTTTGGGGTGTGTGCCGGCCCTAGCTGTCCAACAGATTCTTTGTGGGCTGCCAGTAGCCCAGAGAGGAGGAGGAGTGCAATGTGGCAAGGGGATGCTGTTGGCAGCTGTTCTGCAGGGAGGAGTGTGAGGTGTGTCCCTGCAATGCAGCCAGGCTTGCACGGGGCAGCTCACTCCCTTGTTAACAAAGCAACTGTTCCCGCAGCAGCAAGCACTTTTCCAGCCTCAGCCCCTGGTGTTATGGGGCTCCCTACACCTCATTCCTAGCTCAGCTCTGTGGGGAAGCACGTCAAAGAGTTGTCACACCAGAGCTATGCCACTCCTGTCGGTCTCAGTAGAGAAACAGACAGTGTCAGCATCCATGCTGGGAGAAACCAGTCCATGGAGGTAACAAGGAGCCCAGATCGACACCCCCCCACAGCTGGGGAGCAGGCAGCGTGTGTCTGAGCACACAGACTGCTGCTGCAGCACCTGTCTTGCCCACAGTGAGGGTCACCCTGCAAGGGAAGGTGTGTATCTCCCCAGAATAGCCAGCCAGACTTTGCAGTGGGCATGTACAGGTGGTCCCTCGAGGGCCACAGCTGGAGAACCTTCCTCGGTTCTGTACAGCCATCCAACTGGTTGGCACATCCCTCACCTGTGAGAAGGTCTGTGCTAAGAGTTGGCAGAGGTGTTTCTTTGTCTGAATAAGCACTTGGGAATGTAAACATTTCTCCAGGCTAGTTTACTGTTCTCCCTGCCTATTTACTTTGTTTTAACGTTACAATCCTGTGCAGCACGACTTCTTCTAGAGGGTCTGGATGTTTCACGAAGGGGTATAAATATTACCCCTGCATGGAGAAAAAGGTACAGCACAAATGGTTGGTTCAAGCACAGCTTTTCCAGCCCTGATCTCTCACTCCATCATGCAAGGTCCAGAAGGAACAGGAGGCCGGTCTGGCACAGAAACCTGCCTGCCTCCAGGAGGGAGGGCAGGCAGTATGCAGCTGCACAGCAGTGTAAAGGGAGGGAACAACAGTTTTCTGGGTCAGACTACAAAGGTGGATTTTGGTTTTATGAAAGGTCCTAGGAAATGCTGAGGATTGGCAGCTCTGCCAGCCATGAGACCTGTGTGAATGTTTCATTCACCTCTTTGCCATGGTTGAAGGGGACATTACCTGTGTGTCCATCTGCTCAGATGGGCAAGTTCTGGGTGTGTTGGGTGAGCTACCTCACATTACCTGTGTGTCCATCTGCTCAGATAGGCACGTTCTGGGTGTGTTGGGTGACCTACCTCGTGAGCTGACTGATGCCATCCGCTCTAAAGGGTGGGTGTTACTGCTGCCATTTCTATGACTATTTTTAATTAACACCCTGTCATGATTTGGCAAAGCTCTCACCTGCCCTGTGCCTCAGGATGTCT
>NW_008666490.1:8769-22334 GCF_000695815.1 Acanthisitta chloris | reverse complement strand
CATTCCTGACAGTGAGCCCAGGGCTTGGAGGCAGACAGCTCTGCACTGACACAATATCAAAACACACCGTTAAACAGCTGCTCCTGCCTTTGATCCCTCAGATGCTGTCCTTGTCCTCTCCTGTGTCCATCCAAGGAGAGAGGCAAGGACCTGGGCACAGCTGACAAGTCCTGATGCTGGCAGCAAGCCTTGTGCTGATGTTTTGGCAGAGAGGAGTGGGGCAGCCTTGCTCTGTTGGTGTGCTTTGATTGTAAAACTGAAGCAGAGAGGACATGGGCTGATGTCAGAACCTGATCACCTACCCACAACTTTGATTTTTTGCTCTACTTGTCTCCATCTGGGAAGAGAGCCGGAAAGTTCTTCCTTTTTTACTCTCTCCCTAAAGGCTCTATAGCCCCCCTCTTCTACTCACCTGTCTAGACAGCCTTGCTTTTATAGGGTTTTTGAGGTATTGCCTTGAGCTTTTCAAAACCTGGAGACCTAAGGCATATACTGTTCATAAGAGTAAGAAACTGTGGCTAGAGCCCATGAGTTTTGCTTCCTTTTCAACAGGGAAACACATCTGCAAATCCTCACATCAGAAGTATATCTTAGCGGGTCTTCCGTAGGAAGGAGGGAAATGAAATTTATTTATTCACAGAAAATTACACCTTTAGCTGACAAATTATTGTGGTTTCTTCCAAAACAAAGTGTTGCTGTTGGTTTTGGGATATTTGTTGTTTTGGGGGACTTTTTTCCTGAAGTTCGGGTGAAAGTGGGAGATTTGTCACACTTCTGAAGATTAGATTTGGAGGGAAAGGTCTTGACCCCTCTTCCAAAAGGAGGGAAAAAAGAAGCAGCAGGGCTGGCTTCTCCTGTTCTCACACTTGACCTCCTTGACATCCTGCCTTGTCTGGATGCAGCATGCATAGAGAGACTAGTTACATTGCAGACATGTGGTTGGAGGCTTTGGCTTGGTAGCTAGCAATCCAGCTGGGTTTCTGGGCATGTACTGCCATCCTGGTTTTCCCACCTCTGCTGAGTAGAGGAAGAACTCCCACAAACATGGCAGTGGCTGAGTGAAGCTCTTAATATCCAAACTTTGACCATGGTCTCCTGAAAGGGAGACCAGACATGAGACTCAGTCACAGCCACATGCATATCATTAAAAAATAAATCATCTCCCTGCCTTGGAAACTGTTCCAAAAGAGCTCTGCCATTCCTGTCCCCAGCAGCACAGTCTGCTGAGCAAAGGGCTGCCCATGGACATGCACAAGGAACCTACTGGCTCTCCCCCACCACCCTACTCTGGCATGCCCAGAAGGGAGGGATGAGAGCACTGCTCCCTGGGTTACCACAGCTGTATTCAGCATCCTTGCCCTCAGTGTGCCAGGACAACATGCTCTGCCATGCTGCTTTGTGATGCTGGAAAGTCTGAGGTAAAAAAACAAGTGAAGCCTGCCCAGAACACTAAACACCCTGGAAATTCACATCCCAATGCGTGTGTCTGGAGCCCAGAGGTGCCTGGTGGGAGGCTCCTCACTGTAGGACAGGTCCATTATGGACAGCTAGCTCATAGACAGGGATCGCTGGAGCGAACTAGTCCAGGAAACAGCCTTAATTTGATAAGTAGCTCTTAACTCCTGATCAATGCTAGACCTCTGCCCCCTCGCAGCCGTGTTGCTGGAAATGCCATTATTCTGGCAGAAGGCAACACTGACTCTGATAGCTGTGGTCTCAGCCAAGGGGCACGAAAGGGCAAATGAGCCTCTGGGCTTATGGTGTCCACACAGTCCTGGTGGCAACAAGCTGCTCCTCTGGTAGGTCTGGGAGTGCCCCCATTAACAGCAGTCAGACACTGCTCCAAGGCATAGGCTGATGCCTTCCTCTTGGTTACTTATTGTATTGCCAGACCCCAAGTGTTGCAGCTGAATATTTCCATGCCAAATGTCTGCCCCAGGCTGATTTTTTTTTTTCTTTGAATAGAAGCTTCAGCAATAATTGGATCAGTTGTTTCTCAGAGCGAGACTAAGGAAAAATATGTTCATAGAAAGTCTTGCTGTGTTTGAGAAATGCAATGTTTCCAGACTCAGTGGATACCTGAAGTCCACCCTGCACTTACTTCCCACATGGAATCATGAAATGATGCCCATCCACCCACCTCTGTTCCATGTGCTGCCTGCTCCTCATGTTTTGGATAGTGGATTCTCTTTTGAAGGATTACGGAGCTGTCTGAGCACATCAAGTGTTATCAAGGTAACAAAACTCACTACCTCCGCACTTTGTACTACCAAGTGTAGTAGGTATCTCTGTGTATTAGTCTCACCCCTCCCTTCCTCAGCTCTATTTTACAGGACTGCAGTGAAAAATCAACTAATTTTAATACGTAACGTGAACCCTAGTGCTGTAAGCATGACCTCAAGAGAACAGCCCATGAGGAGAGTATTGTCTCGTTGGGGAGACTACTGGGCAGCATGCAGATGGCAAGGGATACAGCCTCAGTCTGTATAGCAAGGTTAAACCAATGCAAGGTTATACCTGTGCTTGTCAGGCAGTCCCATCAGCCCAGAACTAAGTCAGGTAGGAACCCTGAAAAGGGGAGAAAAGCATGTTAATGAATCTGCATCTCTATTTTTCCACCTCCAGTTTCAGTTGTTATTCTTCTAGTGAGTGAGAGGAATTCAAGCTATTTTTTCCTGGCTGTCAGACCTTAGCTTCTGGGCTGTTGCCTCTTATTTGTTTTTAGTTGCCTGGCTCCTCACAGTGATCTATTCCTTCCCTCGTATTTCAGTATTCCACCCTATGGGCAATGGTTTTCCCTTTGTCACCAAAATACTCCATTAGCATAGCCCTGTTTTTTCTATGCTAAGGTTGTTTGAAAAAAACGCACAAAACAAGAAAGCCAGCAGACTGAAAGGAGTTTCATCCCCTTCTCCTTTCAAGGCTGCCCACTACCAGCTCCTTTCTAGTCGGGTTGCTACTCATCTTCCAGTGCTAATCCTCAGCTTTGCTGGCTTAACTGTTAATTTTCCACTAGCAGACGTTTTCTGTGAAGTCCAGACAGACGAGATCTATTGCCATTCCTTTGTCTAGGGATGTATTTCACCAAAACAGTGCCATCTGTGCAGAACATGACCTACCTGTTGTAAAACCCACCTCATCTCTGATTTATTTTTTTTTTTTACCTTTGCCTTCCATCTAGGCCTTCCCTTCTCATGAGGTATG
The DNA here is from genome assembly GCF_000695815.1 of Acanthisitta chloris. NCBI lineage: Eukaryota > Metazoa > Chordata > Aves > Passeriformes > Acanthisittidae > Acanthisitta > Acanthisitta chloris. The sequence continues at coordinate 19,130 of NW_008666490.1, read as the reverse complement.
CAAAGCTCTAGCTTATGTCTTGCCTGTGTGCACTTGTCTGCATATCCACCTCATGCTGTTTTTCAGTCTTGTAGTACCATATCTATTCCTCTTCTCCTGCTTGCTCGATACTTTACAAAACTCTGCTATCAGCCCCTTGTTTTATTCTGATAGCTCCTTCTGAGTTTGGATCTGGAGCTTGTCTAGCTGTCTCCTTCACCCAGCTAAGCACATCAGCCTTTCACTGGAAATGTTCACATCCAAATTCTCCTCCCTATCAACCTTTGTACCTTTCCTCTTTTATTCCCTATCCTCCTCTTCACTGAGAATTCAACCTGGTATTTCTTTCCTTTCAGGTCAACCCTCAATTTTTTTTTTTCAAGAAACAAAATAATTTGAGTGCTTTACATGTCTGCTGGAAAGCTTTGGGGGTTTTTCACCTGGAGCACTGAGATCATTTGGCTCCTTTCTATATCCTCTTCTTCCAGCAATACTTTCAGTGTTAGCACACTAGAGGCAGTGAGTTGGCATTCATCTTGCTAACATGCATCAAAGGTGTATATGACTCGCTTGCTCATTATTCCCAGCTCGTATGTCCATTAACACCCTCTTGCCACAGCTTTATGATGTTAGTTCTTATGGCGTCATGAGCTCCAAAACCCCTTGCAGAGCCTCTGCTTTCCAGATATAGCACCCTAGGAGTCTGCCTGGCATTTCTTATTCCAGGAACAACTTCTTGTAGTAAAATGCCGTTTAAGTGGGCTTTGCTCACTGAGCTGTAGAGATTGCTTTGCATGGTTGCCCTATGCTCCTCATTATTCATCACTTTGAATCTCTTTGTCATTTATGCACTGTAACAGCACTGAGATTTGCATCTGCTTCCCAGTGATGAAAATGCTGGAGTGTCAGGCCTCAAGCAGCTCCCTGAAGAACTCTGCTAGAAACACTCCCATTTGAAGATGATTCACCACTGACAGTTACTTGTTGAGATCTGTCAGCCAGCTCTTAATCTAGTTAACGTGTGATTTATTGATATTATATACTGCTGATTTTTTAATCAGAATGTTGTACAGTTGAATGTCAAATGCCTTACAACAGTCCTCCCTAAAGCTGACTTGGAGACATCCTTGGAGTCAAGTTGTAGGTGTGATATGTGTCAAGGAAATGTGTTGTCTTACCAGAGAAAGCCCACAAAACTAGCAGAGCCAGTTGTTAAATATATTCCTATCCTCTGCCATTGCTTGAGACCCACCATGAAACTCTTGGGAATTTCATTCCAGTCTTACTGGGCTTGTTGCTGCTTTGGTGTGCGTCCCCTACATCCTTTGGAGCAGAAGGAGCTTTGCTGCCCTCTGAATGAAATTTTTCCGTTCTGCAGCTTTCTTTCACGCAGCACTAGTGTGGGGCACTCTTCAGTCAGGGAATGTACATGATGCTCAGGCCTGGGCAGTTCCCAAGGAAAACTGGATGTGCAGCATATGGTCCTCAATATTGTCTGTCTCCAAAGGCAGTAGAATGTGTAATTATTCATCTAATCCCTCTTCTCCTTCTTGTGTGCACAAGGTAGAAACCTGGGCACTGGGGGATCAGAGAGGATGCTGAATATCACTTAGTCCCAAAGGACATGTTCACTTATCCCTGAACTAGACCTCAGGCTGATGGGCCCAACAAAACATTTCCCCTCTGAAAAGATCAGTGATGCCATGTGCTTCCATGGGACATGGTGGAGACTGGAGAGACTATGTTCTGGGACGCTCTGTGGCTGCAGAGGGGGACAAGGGATAGACAATGCTCTGGGGTGCTATCCCCTCCCCTCTGGGTTGTCATCAGACTTGTAACTCTGATGCACTTGGTTTAAGTCAGCTGGTAATCACATATGGTGATAAATAGTAAGAGACAGGAGTTTGTTGCAAACAAATGAGCCTCAACTAACCTCATTTCCTCTTTTGACAGGATAACAAGCTTAGAGGATAAATTCTCCTCTGCCAGAATTTGTTTCCCTGCTGCCAGCCACCTCAGCAATTAGCAAACCCCCATCCTTTGCTCACTTCCAGGCTACTTAAAGCAAAGGCAGCTTCAGACCACCCTCTTCAAGTTTTGGATTCAGTCCCACAAGTTGTTTCCCTGCAGGCTGGTGTATTTGTTCCCAATCCTCCCACCTCTGGAGATGCTTGAGCCTCCCCACCACCTGCAGCTGGCAGGAGCACTAGGCTTCCATGCTCAGGAATATCAGGACCTTGTACTTTTCCCTGAGCTGGCTGGGCAAACTTACATCAACTTAGCCTGAAGTGTGAAATCTCTTGGAAGTCGCTCAGGGCACTGTAGGGTCAGGTGGCAACACTAAGCAGAGTGAATGCACTAGGGAGCAGACTGCCCAAACCTTGTTCAAGGAAAGGTGCAACAAAAGAGGAAGTCAGGTGTTGCACTCTCCTAGCCCAGGTGGCAATGAGCCAATTTGGCTGTGGATCACCCAGTGTTTCTCCTTGTGGCTCCTTGGTAATGCTTCTGCAAGGCTGCTCCATCCCATAGCTGTGGCCTCACCTTTTTGCCACGTGTTCTTGCTATAGCTTATCCAAGGGGACAGCCCAAAGTTCCTCCAGCCCTCACTAGAAGTGTCATTTGAAGGCCTTTATGATAGCCAGGACTGCCTGTGCCAGCTTAAGAGCACGAACAGGGATAGAGCTGTGAGCAAACCCAGTGGGAACCTCTGTCTTCCCAGGGTCAAAAGAGATCTTGAGATTGAGCCCAGCTCACTGACAGTGTGAGGGGGGTCATGTACCCTCAGTCAAAGCTCTGCATTTCACATCCACTGAGCTGGTCAGCTCAGTGCGCAGAGTTGCTCCGAGGTGATTTTTGCCAGGCCAGGAGCAGCAGTTGTACAGCACTGTACACAGCTCCAGGGTCACATTTCCGCTCCTGGCAGCAGTCCCTCACAGGGAGAGTAAGCACAGGGAAGTCCCTCACTGCCAGCTAAAAGTGAGAAATGCTGCCTTAGCAGGAGAAACTGGGTTTCTACAAGGGCTCTGGGACAACGCCAGGGCAGGACAGCATGAAGTCCACATTTGCCTAAGACCACCATGGCAGAGCTGCTGCCTGCAGCTGCATACATCAGTAAGGGGCCTTGTTCTTATGAACCCTTGCAAAGTGTCTGAAGAGACTGTTCCTGGGGAGCTCAGCAGCACTGTTAAGTACATTCACAAGAGAATGATGGTGCTTCGGATTTTCCTGTGTCTGTCTGTTGGTGCTTAGTTTGTGATAGCTTGCTGGCACTGGATACTTTGGAAGTGCCATTCATACCCCCCTGGAAGCCATGAAGGCTCTCAGCTGTGTGACGTGCCTCTTGTTGAAGGAGATCTCTCTCAATAGAACTTTGGAGCCTACCAAGAGTCCAGAAATGCCCAGAAATATGTAGTGTACATAGCGAAAGAGGCTAGGTTTGCAGAAATCTGGGAAGAACCCTCAATGGCTAAGGGATTTGGGATACTCTGCCTGTGACTCAGAGTTTTTTTGAGTGCTCTGGATATCCAGCATCTCTAAAAAGGTCTGTCTGTGGGATGCAGAACAGCAGGTACACCAGTGTAATGCTCCAGTAACATCCTGTTTAGCAACAGCCTGAATGAACCTTTTCCTCCAAGCTTTGAGTGCTGGGCATGATGCTCATCTTCTTTGGTGCCCTTTTGTGTACTATGGCAAATAAGAGTCTGGAGCCTTACCTCCTCTTAGGCAAAAATGCTGGATAAGAGGATGTATTTAAATAACTAAAAAGTGCTTTTCATCATTCGTTCTCATTGCGTCATGTCCTCGCTGGGCACAGTTCTATGTGCAGTGCTATACGGAGCCTTTTGCCAATTTCTCCCAATTGGTCAAGGGCTTGAAGAGTGAAATCAGCAGCATTCAAAATGAAGCGAAACTGCCAGCATTAGGTTTTGTTACAAAGTGAAATTTGCCCACGGTTTATTTTGATGATTTGTTAAGGTGCACAGCCTGGGCCCCAATCCAAGTGGTACTGGCAAGAAAAAAGTCCTCCCCATACCACAAAGGCATACATTTCAGGGGCACCATTTGCAATGTGATGGTCCCTCTGTGTAAGGAAAATAGCTGCCCATTTCAGCATAGTCTGACCTCCTGTCTGCTCAGAGACCTACAAGGCCTGCCTGTCTTTCTCCAGAAGTGCTGAGCACTGACTTCTTTGTGGGCAAACTGTGGGTTTGACAGGTTAGATCTGTAGTTTGGGGGATTCTTCTCATGTTTGGTGACATCTGAAAAATGGCAGATTAAAATACAGTCCAATCTTAACTCTGCCTTCAGATTAGCATTTTAACCAAGTTTGCACCATACTGGATGAACTGCATCAGAGCTCCTTCCCTTATGAGAAACTACTGCTTGAGTGCAACTGTGAAGCAAGAGCAGATCAATCTGCCCCTTTAGATTGCCGTCGCTCTGAAGTTTTGGACTTGTCCTGAATACAGAATTCAAAACAAAGCTTGAGAGCCTGAAAACCTGTGTTGACTGAGAATAAGGTTTGTGCAAACCCCTGCCAAGTGATAAGGCAGCTCCCCCTGGCTCTGAGAACTGAGCTTTCCTCCCCAGCAATGCTCAGGTGTGAGAGAGGTGGTACTTCTGTGAAAACGCTCAGTCCTACAGCTCTGGGGTAAGTGGAGGCTCTTGCAAAGTGCAGGCTGAATATCTTTCACCTTTGGTTTACCAGGAAGGCAAATCAACAATTTGCTCAAGAAAATACCTTTACAGTTCAGGACAAAAGTTAACAAATGTGTAACTAAAAGACCCTGGGTCCACAACGTAGACGGTATCTGGGTTTTGCATATCTTGGTTTGGATTTTGGCTCCACAGAGACAATATGGTTTTCCCAAAGTTTCTTCCTGCTGTGTGTTTGCCTCAGGCTTAGATGGGTCACTAGGGCTTCAGATTGCAAAAATCAGATCGGATGCCCCTATCTTTGTTTTCAACAACAAAGACAAACTTTGCCCTTTGCAGTGCCTGCAGAGCAGTGAGTAATGAGTGTTTATGGGAATATTGGTTAGCTGTGATAATGACCTGCCCGACCTTGCTTGAGAGAATCCCTTCTGACCTTGCAAGACAGAAGTGAGTCTCCATCTCTGTAGCTGGGAGTCACCTGCCTTCAGAGCATTTCACGGCAGAGGGCATGGGGAGACAGTATGGGTGGGGGAGGCTCTTCCCTGCCTGCCTGCTCTGAGGGTAGAGTTGAAAGCTCTGGCAGGCTTGCTTGCTGCTAACATATAGCTATGAGAATAGGCATGAGAGTCCACATCCTGTTAGCAATGCCAAACTTTACCTTAAAACAGGTAAATTTCCCTGTACAGCTGTGAAAAAGTTGTGCTCTGTCCTGCTGTACCACTACCTGAGCTACATGCTGTCTTTCAAACATGCCCCTAGCTGGTGCCTGTCTTGGTGCTCCTTCTGCTCTCCTGCTCAGCTGAATGCTGCCCCACTCCTGGATTTGGTGATGCTCTCCCTTCTGCAGCAAAGAGCCTCTTGTCATCCCTACAAACAGCAATCTTGACGCCCTCAGCTTTTGGGAACAGGATCTCCACTGTGGGTCTGAGGCACTGGGACAGCTCAGCTCCTACCTCCACATTCACTGGGCATGCCAAGGGCTTTTTCCACAGGAGGAGTGGGGGAACGTCAAAGGTGACTGGCAAGATGTTCAGGCCTTGCTAGCACTGGAAGGAGTGTAGCACTTTCTGAGAGGAGAGAAATCGAGTGTGTGCTTCCTATTTGTCTGTGGAGGCAGTGCTGCCATCCCGCAGAACCTCTGCCACCTCTGCCACTTCCATCTTGTGTGGTGCCTTTCTGTTCACAGGATGGATGCTTCAGCATATCTTCAGAGGCTCTTGAGAGATTTCCATAGGAGAGGGGTTTGCACCTGGAGTCTGGGTTCTCATTCTGAATGGCTCAAGGTCTTCCTGCTGGCAGAGAAGGTAGGAACCAGTTTCAGAGACTAGCTCCTTGATTTAATTTTAGGTTTCCTTTCAGTTGCCTGGCTTTCCCTGCCCACCTCCACAGAACGGTATCACACTGCACCAGTAGCTAAGGCAAGATCTGTGGCAACAGAGCTGGTGACCTCTCTCATGGAGTCCCAGCCACTGGGCTATCACAAAGAAGTTAACGAGATAATCAGAGCTGACACAAGAACAAAATATTACCCTCCAAAAATCCTCCCCTTGTCATCTTCCTGCATGTCTTTGTGTATTTTATGGTTCTGTGCCATCGCACACCACTTTTGCACAGCAGTGTCTATAGCTGAGTACACATCATCTAGTGTGGTTTATCCTCCTTTATTCTTCTTGCTTAGCCCTCCCTCATTGAATCTGATTGACTCTGAGGCCACTGATTTTAAATAAGGTCTTGGGGGAAGGTCTGACAAGTTTTGCTCTGGTTTCATGCAGCAGCCTTTGAGTTCTGGTTGGGAGCCATCGAGCACTGCTGCTATATTAAATGATGGTCAGTGATAGGAATGCAGTCATCACTTAATACCCCAAATTGCTGCCTTTAAGTGGGCAGGGGTTGCATTTTGGCCAGATCTATGTGCTCCTGGCAGAATGATTCATTACCTTGTTCTGGCAAATGTATTTTCATCTGCTGGTTTAAATCTGATTTCTAGTACTCTGTGTGGTTCTCACAGCTGAGGAATTTCCTGCCCTTTATCCGCCTGTTTTCTTCCAATCTAGGCTAAAATCAATACACTTAAATAAATAAAGCCATTGGGCTTGCGAGTACCTCCTGCTGTGTCAGCGGCAGAAGTAAAGCTGGGTGACCAAAGATTAGTTAAGCCATTTTCTTCTTCTTTAAGTAAATTTGCTGTTGGCGAGGCATGCTAGACCACAGCAGGAAGAGTTTACCAGCTGGCAGATCCAAGAGCATGCCTCAGCTTCCCATCAGTGGCAGCTGCCTCTGTGGGGAAGGGTCCCTGTTCTGGTCTGTTGCCACCTCTACCCCTTAGGGTTTGGTTTGGGCATGCTCTTCTGGCATGAATGCTTTGTGATGGGAATGTTCTGCCCCCCAGCTCAAGAGGATGGAGGCCACAGGGTATATCCCTGTCCTTAAAGAACTTTCCAGGTGTGGCTTTCACAAGGTCCTGCTAAAGTTTGTCCCTATCTTTCTTGTGGGCCCCCTATTGAAAGGCTGTAAAAAGGTCCTTCCAGAACCTTTTCTTCTCCATGCTGAACCACCCCAGCTCTCTCAGCCTGTTTTCACAGGAGAGGTGTTCCAGCCCTGAGATCATCTTTGTGGTCTCCTCTAGACTCACTCCAACAGGTTCCTGCCCTTCTTATGCTGGGGAGCCCTAGGTGGATGGAGTACTCCAGGTAGAGAGTAGAGTGACAGAATCACCTCCTTTGACCTGATGCCCATGCTGCTTTTGAGGCAGCCTAGTTGGCTTTCTGGGCTGCAACTGCACATTGCCTGGTCATGTCCAGCCTCTCATCCACCAGCACTCCCAAGTCATCCTCAGTTGGGCTGTTTTTGATCTCTTCATGCCCCAGCCTGTATTTATACCAGGGTTTGCCCCAACCCAGGTGCTGCACCTTGCATTTGGCCTTGTTGAACATCACGAAGTTTCCATGGACCCACTTCTTGAGTTTTTCCAGGTCCTTCTGGATGGCATCCTGTCCTTCAGGTGTGTCAGCTGCACCACACAGTTTGATGCCACTTGCAAATTCACTGAAGGTACACTCGATCCCATTGTCTATGTCACTGATGAAGATATTGTGCTGGTTTGGGCTGAGGTAGAGTTAACTTTTTCTTCATAGTGGCTAGTATGGGCTATGTTGAGGATTTGTGCAGAACAGAGTTGATAATGTAGAGATGTTTTTGTTATTGCTGAGCAGAGCTTACACAGAGCCAAGGTCTTTACTGCATTCTGTACTGCCACACTGGCAAAGAATTTAGGAGATTGGTTGGAGACACGGCTGGGACAGGTGACCCAAACTGACCAAAGAGATATTCCATACCATATGACATCATGCTCAGTATATAAGGTGGGAGGAAGAAGGAGGAAGGGGGGACATCTGGAGTGATGGCGTTTGTCTTCCCAAGGAACCATTACGCGTGATGGGGCCCTGCTCTCCTGGAGATAGCTGAACACCTGCCTGCCCATGGGAAGCAGTGAATTAATTCCTTGTTTTGCTTTGCATTTGTGTGTTCAGCTTTTGCTTTCTCTATTGAACTGCCTTTATCGCAACCCACAAGTTTTCCTAGCTTTTACCGTTCCAGTTCTCTCCCTCATCCCGTTGGTGAGCGGCTGTGTGGTTCTTGGCTGCTGGCTGGGGTTAAACCACAACAGATATTAAACTACTTGTCCCAAAATGGACCCTTTAGATTAAACCACAACAGATATTAAACAGTACTTGTCCCAAAATGGACCCTTTAGGGACACTTGTTACTGTTATCCATCTGGACTCTGAGCCATTGACCACTACTCTCTTGAAGTGATGTCCCCCTTTCATTTGCTGCTGGTTCTTTTAGGAAAAACTGTTTCATAAAAATACATCCCACTTTTTCTTCCCTTATCCTCTACTCAGCTCTGGCTGCAACTCTGGGAGAAAGTAGGATGTGTTACAACCCGGTGGTTTAGCACAGGCAGGGGAATGAAAATGCATTGCCTTCCCTCCCTCCTTGCCAATGATTGCAGGGCCTGGAGACAAAAGCAGTGGGGCATGCAGTGTCAGGCTCATGGCACAGTGATAAGCAGGATGCCACATCGCTGCTGCGATCTTGCAATTCCCTGCTGTGATGGTAGGTGAGATTTCCAGAGCCTGCCACCCCTTGGTCTCTCTGAACTGAGATGGGATGCCCTCAGATGCCCGAATTGGTGAGGTCACCGTGCAGTGAGTCGTGCTGTGTTTGGCAGGGCTGCCCCAGGAGTTCCTCTGAAGGTGAGGACAGGTATTGCAAGCTGTGCCCCGAGCTGGAGAGATGCAACCGAGTGGAAAGGAGACAGGCTCTGTTTACACACAGATACCTGTGCAGCCAGCAGCGTTAGTGAGAGAAAACAGAAAAGGACATGACAGTTACACTGGGTTTTCATTAAATATTAAGTGGAGTGAAGTTTTCTAGAGTGTGCTTGGGCTGTTTTCAATTGTCTATCTGATGGCAAGAGAGACAAGCCAAGTGAGTGAACCCTGGTTCTGGAAGTGCAAGGCTTCCCGCTTAGGAGCTGTGAAGACAGGCAGTGTTATATGCCAGGCTGCCCTTGCAGCTCCTTGTTTCACTCGGAACAGCAAACGTCCTCAAGCTGTCCCACTGCTGGTACAGCCCAGAGAGAACTGTTAACTCTTGCACGTGTGTCCATCAGGAGACCAGGGGAGGGAGACAACTTTGATCCTAGCGCCGGAGCATCACTGGCCCAGATTGGAACAGTGATGGCAAACAACAGACACCTCCCTTGTTGTTAACTGGGGAATTAACTCAAGTACCCCCTTCTGCAAGGTTCAACACAGAGGAAATTTCTTGTGCATAGGGAATACTAAACAACTGCTGTAGCTCCTTTTTTGTGCTTTGTTTTCCCTGCCTCAGGAACTGTGCAGCTGTGACCCAGCCTGGGCACAACCCTCCCATCCTTCTCCATCCTCGTTGTAGCCTTGCCTTTCCTTGTGCAGGAGCTTAGCAGGATGGCAAGAGGGAATCTCCTAACTTGGATTGGGTTAATAAGTTAAAATGCAGAGCCTTAATCCCTGCTGCTAAATCAGAATGTAATTCAGCTTATAACCACAGCCCAATCCATGTGAATTACAATCACTTTAAATACAGGCAGGACTAGCTGGGATTTAACATCCTCCCAAGAGATCCTGAAAATGAAAACTGGGACACGGCACTGCTCTGGGTGAACTTGCCATCAGGGGGAGCTGAGATAGTGGGGCAGAGGGATTTTGTTATCTCTCAGGCCTCGTGGAGAGGGGAAACCTTGGGTGCAACCCTTGATCAGGGCACATGACTGAAAGATGCATGTGAAGCTCCCACAAGAGCTTATCCACAGGGAGGGGGACGGAGGCTGCCAGCAAACCCACAGCACTTTTATCTTTAATTTATAATGTTTATCTCAGGAGATTCTTCAAGCTTTAAAACAAATATAAGGAGATCTTCGTTTGCCTGGCAGCATCTGGCCTCTGAAAGCAGGCACGTACTGTCACAGCAGCAGGGCTGGTAGCAAGGGCTTGTTTGCTGCCTCCTTCCTCCCAGCTTTAACTTTTGATGGGGCAAACCTTGCTCTCCCTCTTCCTGCTCCAGGAAACCTCTAGAGAGAATGTGTCTTTCCAGAGCTTGAATCAACAGTAGGTACTTGGAAAGTGGTCCCATAGGTGCTTAGGAAGATCTCTTACTGCTTTCACTCTTATGCTATTAAG
>NW_008666490.1:2651-8699 GCF_000695815.1 Acanthisitta chloris | reverse complement strand
CAGCCGAGTCCTGCAGCCACTGACCCACCCACAAGCCATCCCAGGGAGCCTCGGGCAGTGTCTGGGAGCATGCAAATTCAAAGGTTCCACAGAAACTGAGGGTCTTAACAGATGCTCCTCCAAGCACTGAACTGGAAAGTCCCTGTGGGAACAAGGCATGACTCTTGTGGACTGTCAGACGCAGATAGAGTTCAAGGAGTCCAAGTTACTGCATTAGTGGGAAGAGGTTAGAAAATAAGATCAGCTCAGCTGATGCCTATGTTTGAACCTTTTAAGGAAGATTCTGATGATGTTGTTTCAAGTCACTCTTTTTTTGTGGTTTCCTCATATTTCTTTTTCCAATGGTGAAAGGCTAGTGCTGTTGTGTTAATACCTAGGCAAAATGAGAGTTCATGGTAATTTCTCAAAGCCTGGCATGTAAAGTGCTTGGTGTACTGGGCTGGAGAGCTTGTGAGTTTTCTGTGGGTGTATGAGGGAATGGAAATGGTCTGAGTTCTTGGGTGCTTTCCCAAATCCAAGCTAGCCAGTTTTCTATGTTTAGATACTGTTTACATAGCAGCACTGGTAGAGTGGAGTGGAGGGCAGAGGGTTTTCAGGCATTGGCAGAGCATAACCAGAGTATTGTGGGCTGGGATAGATCAGCAGTAGTACAGAAAGGACCTTGGGGCCTCCTCCCTGAATGGCCATAGGGACTTGGAGAGAGGTGAAAGGTGTGACAGAAAGGGCTTTGAATGGACCCAGGGGGTGCAACCCTTCTTCCCTAGAGAGAAGCAGTATACTCAGGGGATATCAGGAGTCTCCTGGGCCTTTCTTTCAAAGCTCCCACTTAAAAGCTCCTGAAGCCTTTCTTTCATGACATAAAGGAGGGCACTCTACCAGGGGTGACCTGGGCATGGCAGAAGTGCTGAGATACCAGAATGGGTGTATGGTCACCAGAGAGAGGAGTCATGGAGAGTTTAGTTTCTGATCTGCCCAAACAAGTGCTGGGAGAGGGGCTGCAGGAGTGGCTGGAGCAGAGTGAAGACCAGGGCAGGTGTGAAGGGCTGCAGTGTCCCCTCTCTGGAAAGCATTATCTCCCAGTGGGAGTTGTCTGCAGCCACCTGCCTGACTATACCTTAGCACAGACTCATCCCACACAGGAAAATGTGGATCTAGGGTCAGTTTCTCTCAGGTACTGAGCTTTGGTTGTCTTAGTCCAACAACACTTGCTGGTGCAGTTGAGACTGCTCCCTGCCCCAGCCAGTGCTGGGACCCTGGGCTAGAAGAGGGTGACCTTCCCAGCTCCTCAGGCAAACTGTGCATATAACTCCCAACTATGCTTATCTTGGCTCCTTACATAAATATACAATCAGCAGATGAATCTCCTCCCAGGCAGCTGGGCTAGCTTGGCCCTACAGCTGTTGTGATGATGTCCTCCCTGTGTCCTCAGAGATGTCCATGTGCATCACTGCCGTTGTCCCCTTCAGCAGCTGGCTGGGAGTTTACCAGACTTAGAGGTAGGGACTTTTTTTTTTTTCTGAAGTCATCACAATATTTTGAATTTTTGCAGGGCTTCACAATCACATTGTTCATTTCTCCAGAGCTTTCAGAGAGAGCTGTAAGCAATGCTTCTCCCTACTTCTGCTAGTCTAACTGCAAAAAGGAGAGAGATGCTCATCTGAGCAAGACCTGGATGGCACTGCCTTCATTCCTGAGGCAGGGGATCACACCACTTTCCACTAGGGCTGCCCATCCACACGCACTGCATGTCTGAAATGTAGGTCTTGTCTCTCTGTGGGTGACCCACCAAATGTGCTTTGAAATGAGGGTGGTCTAAAGACCTTGTGCTGCATGAAGAGGCCAAGCTGACCCTGAAACTGGATATGTTTCTTGGCTTTGGCCCACTGTATTCCCTGTTTTACACTGGTCCCATCAGCAGGGATCTCTCTGTGGCAGGGCAGGAGGTATGACAAAGTCCCAGATGGCAGGCTGATCTATGCAGGCATCTGCTATCAGTATGCTGTGCCATGGCTTGGGGCAGAGGGAGGTGATCTCTGTGCTGGTACCAGAGCAGGCACTGGGTAGCTTGAACTATGCATGTATACCTCCAGGATGTGAGTTGGTTGCTGTGCTGGGTGCCCATGGTTCATTGGGGTAAGGCACCTCCCCACCTTGGACAAGAAAGCTGTCCTTCCCTGGACCCACCCCAGTGTGTGGTGTCCCCATAGCTAAGCCAGAAAGTGTAGCTGTTTCTGCCTTCCAAACCTGGATGAGAGAGGCCTGGAGATGCTCACTCCTCCCAGGGGATGTTGGTATCTCACCTCAATCAAAACATTTGCTCTTAATGGGCATGCTGCCCTGGCTAGAGGTTCACACTTCCTGGGGAACTCCACCGTACAAGCCCTGCCAATGACTACTTTGAGATTGCTGAAAACAGCCTACAGCAGCCAAAGGGCAATTTGTGGGGGGTTTCTTTTGATTTTACATGGGGGGTTATAGGCTGCTTTGCTAGGTTGCTCACTTTAAGTTTTTTCTTATTATTTTTCTTATCCTCTCTTAGTGAATGTTCAAGGACACCTCTCAGGAGGCTCCCAGCCCCACCAGCAGCAGAACTTGCAGGCTGGCAGTGGTCAGACTGGCCTTGGAGAGAGTATGGTACAGCATCCCTGTCATGCAGCATGAAATTGTCCCTTATCCCACATGCTGCCACACATAAGTGGGTAATGACAAAATAAGGCTTGCAAGTGATTCTAACAGGGAATTACAGCATCTGCTCCATCCTGCGGGCTGCAATACTGTGAGGACTAAGCAATTTCATGTCTGGCCCCAGCTGCAGTTTCTCCTGTGCTGGCAGAGATGTAAAGGCCACAATGAAGGCTCCAGCGAGAGCATCCTAAAAGGGGAGGAGGTCAGAGATAGCAAAACCATTGTTATCTGCGTGCTCATCCCCTCTCCCTACAGTGGAGTGATTGGAGCAGAGGGTAATGCCAGGACAGCCTGAACTCCCCCTCTTGCCTTCCCCAAAGATGACCTCAGGACCAGAGCATTCCCACTGGCAATCATACGGGTCCCTGCTGATGCTGAGACAGGGCTAGGTCCAAGACTGGCACAGGACTGGCTCTGTTCTCCTCTATTCTGGATGTACCTCTCAGCTCAGCCACTGCTCAGCATGGAGATGCCGTTTGAGAATAACAAATAACCAAAGTGCTTTGTCAGCGTGGAAGCCCATCACACCAGCAGAGGCTGTGTCTGAAATACAGAAGCAGTGCAGTTTTTGCTGAGGAACTCCCCTAGAGACAAGCAGCTCCTGCATTATTAACAACAGTGCTGATGAATCCCTGTTAACGAGACGTGCTCGCTTAGCCAGCCAGCCAAGTGGCCATGGCCATGCTGCTCTCGGCTCCACACTGCAGCATGTGCCTTTGAGAGCAAGAGATGATTGCTCTGGGGAGCAATTGGCAATTCTGTGCTGTAAGATTTGGCTACTTTCCCTAAAATTTGTGCTTGTCCTGCCAGACTTGAGCTAGGTAGACATGGAAATCCAGTGCTGGTTCTCTAGTGGTTGCAAAAAGCAAAATAAAAGGCTGCCATCCCAATGGGCTTGTGACTAAAGAAAAAGATCTGTTTCTTGGCGTGTACTCTCTGCTCTGCAATGTGGGCTGTGTTCTCTAGTCTGTTCTTAAATGGCTCAACCAGGGGAGCTCCTTCTTCTCTGGCTCAACAGATTTTGCTGTTAGGAGAATTATAATCTTTTTAACTCAATTTCATCTTGTCATCTTGCTCCATTTATCAATTTTCCTTTTGCTTTTTGGATGCAATTATTCACCCACTGTGGTCATTATACCTCCTAGGCTACTTGTAGAAGAGGATTTTATACAGCCTTAGCTGATGTTTGGCCAGGAAGGACATCTTAAACTCTTTCAGGTTTTGCTAAGTCAAACCTTCTCTGAGCTTTCCTAGCAGTATAATACTTTTCTGACAGTATAGCACACTGGATGGTATTTAGCAGCCTGTGTGGATACAGAAGGACTGGTCATCCTCCAGTGCATCATATAACGCCTCCACAGTCCAGCGCACTGTTGCCCTTTGTGCTCATGTTGCAAGCAGTGTAATTTCCCCAGCAGTGCTGCCAAGATACTTTGGTCTGCACTGCAGACACTCTGGTGTTTTTCAGATGTCACAGATGATGTCACATTTCTGATGTTATTGCCGTATGCATAATGAATCTGATAACCTAACACATTTGTGCTACACCTTTCTGTCTGTTGATGGGTTTCTTTAATGTGAACAAATGTTGACCTTCGAAGATTCTCTGTGCAAGCAGAGGTCAAAGCAAACCCTGCAGGACCTAAGTGGCCTGGTTATGATTGCATAGGAGTAATTGGAGTAGTGCTTTTCTCGTTTGTTTTGAAGCAGAACTTCTCGTATATCTTGTAAGGAGTCTGTGGAGTAAGGGCAATGCAGAGCCTGCAGAGTTGGGGCAATGATTAAGGAGTCTGTGGAGTAAGGGCAATGCGGAGCCTGAAGAGCTGGGGCAATGACATGAATGAAAGGAGCAGTGCTGGGAGGCACGAAATCCTCCAGCAAGATCACACAACCCCAAAATGATTTAAAATTAAAAATATCGAAGTTACCTCTTCTATAATTTTGGTTTTTAGGGATGTGACAAGAAGGGATGGTAAGGTAGCCTTTAGGCCCTGACTTTGGCAGCAGAGTTTTGTGAATGTCCCTCTGAGCTCATATAAAACACCAAGAAACCCTGACAAGATCTTGGAGAAGCCTGTAGCACTGGAGACCAAACCCAGAGGTGCTTAGGACTGAAAGAGTGAGAGGTGAGATGGCTTTGTTTGGCATCAAGGAAGGCTGAGCTGAGCCTTTGGAAGGCATCACACAAGGTACACTGAACAGGCTCTCTGCCGCCTTGGAGGCAAAGTCTTATCTGTATGCAAAGTGGTGCAGCCTCCAGTAAAACATTACTGGTGTAGGAGTTGAATAGATCAGATGTGTAATAATGCAGAAACAGCATTGCTAACACTCAGGCTGCAAGAATAGCGCTGCACAGACCCTCCTGTACTCACCCCCACTGTACCCTGTGTCTCCCAAGCAGAGATGAGTGTATCTTCAGAGCAGCCCTGGTCCAGGCAGGGACAGTCTCCTCACAGCATAGGGGAAACAGCCTGAAAAAGATCTGGGAACAGCCTGAGGGCAAGATGGGATAATGGGGCTAAAGCAGACTCCCCTGAGCAGGAAACCAGCTTTGGATATTGCTTGCAGAAGTTGTACCTGTAATGACAGTCCATGCTACATGTGAAGTTCTCCACAGAACTGAAATATCTTGCTAATTGGTGGCAGCAGGTTACACTATCTAAATTTTGCAAGCCTACTGATAGTACATTAATCTTCCTAAAAAAGAAATAGGTTAAAGTAAGATGAGACCCCACCACACACCTCCTTCAGAACCCCACCTTCTCTAATTACCATCCCCTTGCGCTGCAGTCATCCTTGCAGGCTTTGTGTCAGCATGAAAAAGTATCTGGAAAAGCCTAACTAAATTCCTCTCAAAAGCACCATTTCACCAGAGAGAGCATGAGCACGGCGCCATGCTCAGGAGAGCTGGGATCTACTCTCAGCTCAGCTGCTGACCACCTAGATAACCCGGGACACGGCCTTCACCTGCATAGTTTAGATATTTCTACCCACTACCTTGTGCATCTTGTACAGTGGAACCACTGTCTGCCAAGGGTCATGGTCTCTCCATCATCTTCTCCTTCTTTTGGCACTATTCCCCAGGCTTTGTGCTAGGATGGTCCTTCCTGTTGGGCCAGGTGATGTTGTGGGCAAGCCACCCTCATCCTCAGCACATCGTCTGTGAGGGGTGCTGTGAGGCCACCTGGACTGCGAGGAGGTTTTGGGGCTTGCGAGCTCCACCGCTGCTGGTGAGTGAGCTGCAGTTGTGCCTTGCCAGTAAGGACTGTGAGCCTGCAGAAGCAAACCTTGACGTGACAGTGCGGAGCCCCTGTTTTCAATTAGCATTGCTATTTCGGAAGGGAATATCTACGTCGCAGATGT
>NW_008666490.1:0-2640 GCF_000695815.1 Acanthisitta chloris | reverse complement strand
AGGACCTGCCTTTCCTGCTGGTTGGGGAGGGGGAGTGAGGGTGAGATGGGGGCCAGGGGCTATGCAGAGGGAATCTTGGAAATATTGGGAAGGAGCCTCTCCTGCCCCCACTGGCGCAGGAGCAGCGGGAGGTGTTGGTGAGCCCATCGGCATCCCACGCAGCTGGATAATTTATGGGCAGCAGCAGCAGTTCACCGTCACTTTGTTTGCAATTTGCCTCTAAATATAGCTGTGCTTTACAGGAGGAAGGCAAGCTCCTGCCCACGGTCTGCCCATGTCTCCTGCTCGCTAATGAGGGGTCTCTCCTCACCGAGGGTAGAAGGGGCCATGCAGAGTGCATCAGGGTGGTGATGCTCATGTGACATGTTCTCCATCCCACATCCCACACATGCTCTGCCTCACAGGAAAAGTGATGAGACCCAAGGCTCTTTGGCTGGTGGTTAAACACCAGATCAGCCTGGCGACAGTGTCCTGCCCAGCTGAGGCTGGCAGCTTGCCTGGGTTTACTGAGCCCAACCACTTCCAAGAGAATCAGCTTTCACAGGAGGATTTCTCTCTTTTTTTAACAAAAAGTGCAGTAACTGCATTAGTCCTAACAGAGGTATAACACCAAGACTGTAATGAAAGATTGCCTGTGGACATCACTTCATCTGGTTCACATGCTAAAACAAATATATTCTTGTTTATCCCTCCACCACAGAGGCCAACCTCTGCAGGGAGCACAGCATGGCCCAGACTGGGTGTGGGCTGTGGAGCAACCTGGTGGGGACAGCTTGAGTGGGTACCTCCCAGACCTGGAACAGAGTATTCTATAGCAGCCATGGGGCCAGATAAGAAATCATGGCCTGGCACTCCTCATCTGCACTCATGCAGGTAAATGCAGGGCTTCCCTTTTCAGGTTATGAGTTACCCCAACCCTTGTGTGATAGGTGCCAATGTTGCAAGCCATAATTTTGGCCAGGGCTAACACATCAAGGGCTGAACCCAACTCCGAGGCTGACGGGAAAGGAAAGGCACTGAAGTGCTGACAAGGCATTATAATAAGTACCGAGCAGAAATAAGAACCTACTTATGTTTTAAACATAGCATTAATTAATAAAGAAAAGGGTACACTGTACACTGTAGGTACTAAAAGCCTTCAGATACTGAGGAGAAAAAATCTCTTTCGCCTATAATTTAGAAACTGCCAAAGCATGGTTCCCTAGACCTGGATAACAGCAGCTGCATGATGCATCTGAGGAGGAGACCCCTCTGCAGTGGTACACAGACCAGCTCTGCCCCACAGAAGATGAACTTTCAGAAAACAGCGTGAGGATAAAAGGAAAAGGTCATTTTCAGACTGCACCACTCCATCACATCAACATTAATTCCCGTTGGTCTGTTACTTTGGATGTAGCCGAATGCAATGAAAAATGACTCCGTCCCAGTCTGGCAGTACACTTCAGCAAACCTATCTAATAGGTTTATTATAGTTTATTGAGCAAGTGTTAGCCCTGAGTAGATCAGAACAACCACCGAAATGCTAAATGGCCTCAGGAATGATGGCATTCCAGGAAGAATTATTGCTGCAGGATGGGTAACTCAGTGTCTAGGGCCCCATGCTACCTCCATCCCTGTCAGAAGAAATAATGGCCAAATTTCCTTCTGAGCCTTATGGCCTATTGGACTAATATATAAGGGCCAGCCTGTCCAGCACACACAGTACCTTCAGCTTCACCAGTCTGACAGATCCTTTACAGTCCCTTTTTATGAACAGGTTCTTCTCAGCATCAGAATCCGTGCTTCTACCTCTCCTGCTACACACTGAATGGAAATTCACTTCTCATGGTGTAGCAATGAATGTTACTGGGTCTCAACCCATGTGGGAAAATGTAAAACTTGTGCCCTAGCTCTTGGGAAAGACACAGCTCTGGCTGGGAAAGACTTGGGAAACACTTTATTCTTCCTGAAAAAAAAGATCCTTAAACCCTGTTAAAAAAATTATCTTGAAAATCTTCTTTATAGAGAAACCATATTTTACTACCAGACATAGTTAACAGCAAGGTTAGTTTACTGCACCAAAATAGAAGTTGAACATCTGATTACTATCTCTGCAAACCATATTAGGGACAGAGAAAACAACAGAAGGCTCCACCAGCATCTGCCTGCAACCTTAACACCATCCTGCCTACCAGATCCAGATTTCTTTCATTCAATGTCCAAACTGAGGATTTATTTTTTTTTCAAAACTCTCCCTGGCACAGGCGAGTTTCAAAAAGCCACCCCTCCTTTCCTTACAGTTCATTATTTATGTCCCTATCTTTTCAGGAGAGTTGTAGAGTGAGAATAGAGTGCTGAAGGGCGTCCTGGGGATTTTACAGCAGCTTGTGACGTTTCAGTGCAGGTCTACAGAATCCCCTGTTTTATGCTTAATGTAGGGTTTCTCCTTATAGAAGGGCATTGCTTCAGCCACCAGCATTTTTGAGACTACTAATGGAGTACTTACAAGCTTTTTTGAAAACAGAGCTCTGCTTAGAAGAGGGACTCTGCACTCCTGATTCTTCAGCCTCTCCTTCCATGTCTTCTCAGAGTGAGTCAGTTGAAGGGTACTCATAAACTTGCTGATTCCAACACGATGAGGTTTAAGAAGGCCAAGTGCTG
>NW_008666489.1:15904-16424 GCF_000695815.1 Acanthisitta chloris | reverse complement strand
TTTTTTCATAATTTCCTGCAAAGTCTCGCTGTTCAGCCAGGCCGGACGCCCTCCCCGCCGGCTCACCTTACGGCACACCGGGACAGCTGCTCCTGCGCCTTCAATACTTCCTTCTTGAAGTATGTCCATCCCTCCTGGACCCCTTTGTTTCCAAGGGCTGTTTCCCAAGGTACGCTTTGAACCAGACTTTTGAGCAGGCCAAGGTCTGCTCTTCAGAAGTCCAGGGTAGAATTTTTATTCACGGCCCTTCTTGCATCCCTGAGCATTGAGAACTCTATCATCTCATGTTCGTTGTGTCCTAAACGGCCTCAAACCACCACATCTCCCATCAGCCCTTCTCTGTTTGTGAACAGCAGGTCTAGCAGGGCCCCAGCCCTAGTAGGGTTATCTACCAGCTGAAGTAGAAAATTATCCTCTATGCACTCGAGGAACCACTTAGACTGCCTTTTCTCTGCTGTATTAAATTTCCAGCAGACATCCAGCAGGTTAAAGTCACCCACAAGAACAAGGGCTGGTGATT
>NW_008666489.1:8442-15722 GCF_000695815.1 Acanthisitta chloris | reverse complement strand
CTGATTGGGTGGTCTGTAACAGACTCCCACCAAGATGTCAGCCTTGTTGGCCTTCCCCCCAATTCTGACCCACAGGCACTCAATCTTGTTGTTACCAGCCTCAAGCTCCAGAGAGTCAAGAGACTCTCTGACATATAGAGCCACCCCTCCACCCTTACCTGTCCCTTCTGAAGAGCTTGTAACCATCCATGGCAGCACTCCTGCCATGTGAGTCATCCCACTACGTCTCTGTGATGGCAACTACGTCATAGCTGCTGCACGATGGCCTCCAGCTCCTCGTGTTTGTTACCCACACTGCGCACGTTGCACTTCAGCTGGGCTGATGATTTGACTCCTGCCTCTGGCTGCCCACCCTGAGACTCATCTCTAGAAAGCCTGGTTTCTACAACTTCCCCCTTCATAATCATAATCAGTAAGTCACAAGGAATCTGCCATGAGCAGGGCAGGACTATTAATTAAAATCCCACCACAGCCACCAGCAAGTTCATCACTCCACTCCATGCAGGATTGCTCAGCTGATCCAGCTTTCCTCATGCTGCACTTCAGGAATATTCCTTCCTCCTCACCCCAGCTGTGGGAGTGCCCCCAGCAGCCTCCTCTCAGTACTCTGGAGATAAAGTGATATTCAAATGCTAAACCAGAGTTTTAAAAGACACTAATTACTGGCACTCTTAATGGCTTCATTAGGAACCAGAGCTCTCCATCAACACCACAGATCCTGCCAGGACACCAAGGAAAATAAACATTGGTTGCTTTTATTAAACAGCTGCTTCTTCTTTAGGCATTGCCACAGCAATAAAAGGAGAGAGAAAACTCAATGATTACTGCATTTCTTCTTTAAAGTATTATTATTAAATATACACCTGGGTAACAATAAAGGATGTTTCCATCTAAAGTACTTAGGATAAAGCAAAATAGAATATACTTACTAGAAAATACATACAACATAAATAGTATCATAATAATATAAATATAATCCTGTCGCCTTCCTGGCAGTGTTCCAGGACAGGCTGCATGAGGCTTGGAGCTACCTGGGCAGGGGGGAGGTGTCCCTGACCATGGCAGGGGGCAGAACAAGATGAGCTTCGAGGTCCCTTCCCACCCAAACCAGTCTAGGATCCTGTGGAGCTGAGGATGCTGCTGGCTGAGATGCCTCCAAGCTGAGGTTCTCAGTTTCTCTGCAGACAGTCCCTGTGGGATGAGCTCCAAGGAATTAAAACATAACACTGAGCTCCAGGGAGAGCTCAGAGCCCCTTCCAGTGCCTCAAGGGGCTCCAAGAGAGCTGCAGAGGCACTTGGGACAAGGGATGGAAGGACTGAGCTGAGCTTTAAGGTCCCTTCCCATCCAAACCATTCTGAGATTCCATTAAGTATTCCCACTTTAACACCATCTCATCCCTCTTCTGCAATTCAGGTTTTTCAGGAAAATATTCTCAGGTTTAATGGGTGAAATTTCTGCTTCTGAAGTTTGGGATTTTTCCATTTTCATTTGGGATTTTGTCCTTTTTGCTTGAAGGAATGTTCTGGGAACAGGTCCCTTCCCATCCAAACCATTCTGAGATTCCATTAAGTATTCCCACTTTAACACCATCTCATCCCTCTTCTGCAATTCAGGTTTTTCAGGAAAATATTCTCAGGTTTAATGGGTGAAATTTCTGCTTCTGAAGTTTGGGATTTTTCCATTTTCATTTGGGATTTTGTCCTTTTTGCTTGAAGGAATGTTCTGGGAACAAAAAACATCCCACAGCAAGTACTTAAGAGCTCTGGAGAGACTGTAGAGCTACCAACCCAAAACATCTACAGCTGACATTTCCAGAGTTGGCCTTGAACTCCTGGAGTCTTTCATCTATTGAACAGAGATCACAGCACTTTATATCTGATGAGAAATAGTATATTCAAATTAACTGAGTGATTGTGATAGTGACTGTGAAGCTCAACCACCATAGCTGCAAGGACTGTGGAAAAACAATGGAGCAATTCATGGAATTTCAAATCAGAGCAACATTTGGAGTATGAAATCATAGGACCATAGACTGTTAAGGGGTTGGAATTGACCTTCAAGATCATCTAGCTCCAACCCCCTGCCCTGGGCAGGGACACTTCCCACCAGACCAGGTTGCTCCAAGCTTTAGCCATACAATCCATACAAAATCACACAATGAATGATGAGGGAAGGGGAAAAAACTTGAGCCACTGAGCAATACTGAAGCAAATCCATCCTTGGAGCAACAAGATAAGTGTACTGATGCCACAAAACAATGTGCTATTGCACAATGGTATTTACAGGCAGCAAAGCAGTGCCAGAGTGGAGCCAGAAATCCTGGTATTCTGCACTGTAAAGGAAGAACATTATTTAGGCAACAGCTTTTATGTCCATTCTTAAATAGAGCATAAATTACTCATGCGGGACAGGCTGCAGTGAAGGTTGTTTAATAGATAGAATCAGCTTCAATAAATTAAGTTTACATGAGAAATAGTTAATAGCCTTCAAGGTGCCTATTAAATCCTTCCCACTCCTTCTGCAGCGCAGATTAAGGAAGTAGCTAAGTAATAAGTGAATAAATTCCCATTAAAACACAACTAGAAGTATCATATTCTGTAAGGATAAGGCTGGTGATGGCTGTGTCTGCCCAGCTCGTGGCTGCTTTCACTGCTGAGGGACACGGACAGAGAACGCGAAACAATTTCGCAACAGAAAGTCTAAGTATTAAAGTAATATTTCCTCCAAACTTTTGGTCTCAGTCTGAAAACCCCCAATCACAACCATGTCAGCAATGAAGAGACTTTTAAGACCCCAAGTCTCAGCAATGAAGAGCCTTTCTAAGTTCTTAGGTGACATCCTGCAGGTACATGACTACAAGGAGGATTATGTGAATCTAAAGGCAGAGAAGCAAAACATGGGTCTATCAACCCACCAGGAACTAAGGTGAGCAAAACACAGCACATATCAAGAAATATTGTGCTTCCAGGACCGAAAAAAGGTGCTAAATATCCCATTTAATTCAGAGGTAAGACAAGAAATGACAAATGCACATGAAGCAGGGCAGCGGCTTGTTTGTTTGTTCAGTTCCAGGCACAGTGGGGGTTAGGGCTAATTCAGGTGCCTCTTACTACCTCATTAGAAACACTAATTACTGCTATTACTTCTTAACCATTTATTTGGGTTAACCTACAATGAAAGCCAAGGTGGCTGTTCCAGTCTATGTCAGCAGCACAGCAGGAGCAGTCGTGACTCCAAAGTTGAGTGCAAAGACACTACTTGATATGGATTTTCTTCTCTAACTCGATTTTTAGGGAGAATTCCCAGCCTTCCTTACACCAAAAAAAACTTCAGAAGGATGTACTCATGGTGAGAAGCAATTCATGGAAGCATGGAACGGTTTGGGTGAGAAGAGACCTTAAAATTCATTTTGTTCCACCCCGTGCCATGGGCAGGGACACCTCCCATCAGCCCAGGCTGCTCCAAGCCCCATCCAACCTGGCCTGGAACACTCCCAGGGATGGAGCGGCCACAGCTGCTCTGGGCAACCTGTGCCTCCCTCACAGCCAAGAATTCCAGGGAAGGGACAGAGTTACTAATTTTTGATAGGATTAAATCAAGGAGGACAAGCAAATTAGGTAAGTTTTTTAAAAATCAGGTTCCAAGCCATGTCAAATCCATGAAAAATAAAATGTTCTTTAGCAATCAGCAGTGTATCCTCCATCTGAACACACGTAACCACCAGCTCCAACACCTGTGCCATGGATCCAGGCTGGGAGAGCTGGGGATGTTCCGCCTGGACAAGAGAAGCTCCAGGGAGAGCTCAGAGCCCCTTCCAGTGCCTCAAGGGGCTCCAAGAGAGCTGCAGAGGGACTTGGGACAAGGGATGGAGGGACAGGACACAGGGAATGGCTTCCCACTGCCAGAGGGCAGGCAGAGATGGGATATTGGGAAGGGATTACTGGTTGTGAGGGTGGTGAGGCACTGGCACAGGTCGCTCAGAGAAGTTGTGGCTGCTCCATCCCTGGGAGTGTTCCAGGCCAGGTTGGATGGGGCTTGGAGTAACCTGGGCTGGTGGGAGGTGTCCCTGCCCATGGCAGGGGTGGGATGGGATGAGCTTTAAGGTCCCTTCCCATCCAAACCAGTCCTGGATTCTCCAATTTCACAGAATGAAAGACTGAAACTGGTACCAAAACTGAGGCCTGAGAACTCTACCCACCAGTGAGGGAAGAAAAGAAAGGAAGAAACCCCACCCTGATAAGTTATTCCACAGACAAAATATGATGATTTCAATCTGACTGGCTGTTGGATTCTGTGTTTCCTCAGCAAATCTGTGCCTGTGCATCCCCAGCCACATCTTTGAGTCCATGCATACTAATATTCTCCCACATGGGAATTCTCATAGGTCATTTCAGAAAAAAAAAAAAAAAAAGGAAGAAAAAGGTTTTTATTCTTTTTTTTTTTTGTTGTTGTTTTTAATGAGGATGAGGTTCCAAACATCCAGGTATGCAAACCCTGGCATGTATTTAAGGAGCTTGGAGAGATAAGAGTATTCATAACATTTTCAGAGACCTTGAACTCAGTGTGGTATATACAGCAAAGTAGGAAATGAGCCTGGAATAAACAAAGCTTGGAGTCAGTACTCAAGGAAGGAAAAAAACAGCTCTGGAAACACAATTGACTGCAAAAGAGGAGAAGGACCATGGTCAGGTTTGACAATGTGCTGTAAGCAGGGCTGGAAGGAGCTCATGGCTCAGACAAGGAGTCTGGGTAGAAATTCACAGCCACGGATGCCTGAGATTTCCAGCAAAGTGATCCAACCCCTGTGTCTTTCCCCAGAGGCAACACTGCTTTGCTCCATCTCTACTCCCTGTTGCTCTCAAGATCACAGTATAAGAATTCCAAGAAACATGTGAATACAGACACTGAAGCAGGAAAGGAACCTCTGTCTCCACCTGAAGAAAATTTGAAAACCTTCGAATGTGTTTTAAGAGTCAAAATGATCAACACTTCCACTCCAGCCTCTGAGTGAAGGACCATCCTGCCACGGGAGAATCAATCTCCAAGGATCCTGTCAGCTTTTCACTGAAGATCATCTCCTTTTCTTCTGTCACAAGAAATTCTTCCCTGGAAGCATTCAATATATAAAGTATCCATTTTCAGGGGAAGCATCACAAGAAACCAAGGACATTGTGCTCTGTCACCACTCACCCCACAGGGTTAACTTTGGAGCTGAAAGATGAGCTTTGAGGTCCCTTCTGACCCAAACCAGTCTGGGATCCTATGGAGCTGAGGGATGGCTGCAGCCTGGGTTTGTTTCTCAGCAGGCAATCCCTGTGGGATGAGCTCCAAGGAATTAAAGCAAACCACTGAGTGCCAGGGAGGACTTAAAGCCCCTTCCAGGGCCTCAAGGGGCTCCAAAGGAGCTGCAAAAGGACTTGGGACAAGGGATGGAGGGACAGGACACAGGGAATGGCTTCCCACTGCCAGACGGCAGGGAGAGATGGGATATTGGGAAGGAATTCCTGGCTGTGAGGGTGGTGAGACACTGGCACAGGTTGCCCAGAGCAGCTGTGGTTGCTCCATCCCTGAAAGTGTTCCAGGCCAGGTTGGATGGGGCTTGGACCAACCTCGGCTGGTGGGAGGTGTCCCTGCCCATGGCTTTAAGGTTTGCTTTGATGTCCCTTGCCACTCGAACCAGACTGGTATTCTTTTCACTGCAAAGCAGCAGCTCTCGTTCTGCTCTCCATCCTTGTATTCCCTACCCTGACTCTCCTCTCTTGAACCCCTTTTGTTTCTCCATCAGTAGAAGATAACAAACAGCCCTTCAGAAATTTCCAGCACTTGGAAGTCCTAACTTCCACTCCTCACAGCAGAGAACACTTAATCCCACAGCCTGTCCATGTGTCTGAAGTTCCAGATAGCCTTTACTCCCTGCTGGGAACACAGGAACCACCTCCCTCGTGCAGAAACCTCTGTGGACATTGAGAAACACCTGATACCTACTGAAATCATCTCTTGAAGGTGGAAACTACACCTTGATAAATCCCAGTTTGCAGCATACCACAGCCCCTTTGATTATTTCACCAGCCAGGGCTGGTGAGATCAACAGCTCCGCACGGAGCCACAGGCATCATCCCGTGGGTTAGGAGAGGACTCGTGTAGAGCTCTAAATCTTATTATAACTTGCTGATTGGGATGGAAAAGACACACCGAGCTCTGAATCAAAGGCTTTTAACCAGCCTGAAACAAACTCGGCTCTGGTGTCTTCCAGGAGCTTCCAGGAGTTCTTATTCCTGGTGCTTTGGGAGGCCAAACTCAAGAAGTCACTTCAGTAAACAAATGCAAATGCTATTGCTCCATTGGATTTCAATGGTTGCAATTCCAACCCAAATCTAAACACTCCAGAGCAACTGTTCAAAGAGGAAATGCAGATACAAGGGTCAAACACCGGATTTCCAAATTTCCTCCTGGCAAGCTGCACCATCCTGTGCCCATCTCTGGAATGGAAATATTTTCCCGCTCCCCAGAGGTGCTTACACAAGTCTCAGGGGCTTGGAGCGACCTGGTTTGGTGGAAGACGTCCCTGCTCATGAGGGCTGGAACTGGATGAGCTTTAAGGTCCCTTCCAACACAAACCAAGTCTTGGGACTGTGAGGAACTTTGTCTCAACAAGCAGGAGTTCTCCAAGGTGGATAAATCCGGAGCAAGCCGTGACTCCAGGGGCAGCTGGAGCAGGGCTAAGCTGCCAAACACCCAACTACAGCAACCTCTGGGAGATTTAGGATCAAAATTTCCCCTGTCAGCAGACTAAGAGGCAGCACAAAGGGAGAAAAACATTTGCAGCCTAGTATTCCCTGGGGATTTTGCTGCCATTTTTTTAAATTTGTAATGGCTGTTCTGTGTATTTTCCCCTCTTACTTTAAATCTCTGCAATGAAACTCAAATCTTGTTTAACTACATCCCTTCAAACTGTTTTTACAAACCCCAAAATGTTTCTTGCCAGTTGCACATGAAATGGGTGAGTTACCCAATATAGGTATTTTTCAGGATCCAGGAGGAAACCTGAGAGTAACAACATACTTCTTGGGTTCGAAAATACCTCCTTAAATAGCCCTCACAAACCATTTCACAGTGTTTTCAGCAGGCTGTGGTATCTCCGGAATCACACGTTCTGTGGCAGAAGCAGGAATTCAGGAATTCAGCTCTCCTTGCACGTAGCCCTGTGCACACACACCTATAAGCAAGTCAACAACCACAGGGGCCAGCAGGGCTCATCCAAGTCTGGGATCTAAGGCTG